>NC_039492.1:2698172-2896151 GCF_003590095.1 Trichoplusia ni
CAGTGCTTAGAAACGTTATTTAAACTCGGCGTGTCAAACTCATCGGGCTATTTATTACAGTGATCGAGTGTTCTCAATGTCTTCCGCGAGTGCGCTTCCTACAGAACCAACAGTTAATAACTTATTGAGATGTAAAGGAATCCAGCATTGGTTGGTAACATTTCTTAAAATTTTTTTAAGGTTTTGTGCAGCGGTAACCGAGTTTTAGAGAAAATTTACTACTTTTCATAAAACAGAGAAGGAAAGGAATCTCTAAAATCCAATGAACAATAACTATTCAAAGCGAAAAGGCTTTTGGAAAAGCTCGTCATATAAACTTGCCCATCCTAAATATTTAAAGAACTTTTTAACCTTATCTAGATAGGAACAAAAGCCGGTGTAAAGCAACGTTGCACATATCCGGGTCCCACGTTCCGTCCATCCTTCGCAAGCTCAGTAAAATAGTGTTAGCGCAAAGGAAAATGTCACCACAGAAGGCTCACTCAATTCCATATCCTGTGTAATACGACGAGCCTTTTGAACTGGTAACTTAAATTTGTAGCAAAAATGTACAATATAAATAATAAAATGTCTTTGTAATGGCTCATTTTTTCTGTGGAAACAGAAAGAGTCTGTGTCCTGCTATTCAAATTTGATCTCCGACATTTTAATCCAATACTCTCAGAATTTGACGTGGGATATTCAAGAAGACTTTGAAAATATTAACCTTCTGTACTTTTCTCTCTTTGATGGTGCCATGTTATAAGGAAGCAGGGTATAAATTGTTGAAGTCTCTAAATGATGATAGGTTTTGGAGTTTTTGCCTACCTACTACGTAATAAGCTTTTTCCTTCAGTCAAGTTGGTCGGGAATTTGAGGCGAGGTAAGCACTTTATAGATAAATCAATGTTATACGTAAATTATGTGAGTGGGAAATGAGAAACTTGTACGATGTATGGGATGAAGGATTTATTGGCGAGCTGATGGTATTGGCTTTCAGAAATGCTCTCGGCGTAGTGTAGTACACGCGTATAGTTCTGCGTTTAGATTGGATGATGTATTCCGTATGCTTGTTTTATTGTTTCAACTCATACTGAAGCCTTTTTTAGAATTTTATTGGAGGCTTTCACTGCTTAAAAAATATTTAAGTAGATCAAAAGCTGTGTCCAGACTACTTTACTGGCTCAATTTATTTCAGCGTGGCACCACATATCCTCATCAGCCTGTACAGTTATGGTTAAAAGTTTGTCGCGACGATAAAATCGCACTATACCGACATTCTATGACGCTATCAGATCTGACGTCACGAAAAAGTAACTATTGTTCAACATCAACGCCTGTCCATTGTCTTTTTACTCTGATGTGCTGGGCTCTGAACCCGTTTGATTATAATTATGAAGTCACAATCTGTCAAAAACAAATATTTTTAATTTCGTTCCAGTGGTTCGCAAGAGACTGCCGCACAAAGTGTCTGTGCCAGATACAAGAGTTAACAACTATTTGTTGAACAATCGAAAAAACCCACGTTTCAACTTTTGATAAATATAGATCACTCATCATACATTTTTAATACCTCATCAACAAACTAGCAAGATTCATAAAAATATCACTCACACTCACACAGTAGTATAAAATACAAGTAGCCAAAACAAAATTCGAATCCCGAGCGTAACCGGTTTGAGTTAATAAAATATAAACCTTCACTCATCCCAAAAAAAACAATAGAAAAAGTATTAATATCACCCACGCGGGCCTGTTTATCCCAAACAACAAAAAATGAGATTGCTCCCCAGTACAAGAGCTGCAAACCATTTTACAAGAAAACTTTGTGGAGCTCCCGAACTATTGGCGAAGTCGACGAGGAAAACCGAAACAACGGCGTATAGCTAAAAATAGTAGTGACGCACATATCGAGAACTTCTCCTCCGACAAAGTACACAAGTATTAGCGGCTGAATGTTTGGGATTAATTGCTGAGATTATTGTTCAGATTTGTTAAGATTTTCCGGGTTCCGTGCCCACTGCCCACTAATTAGGTAGAGTCGAGATTCGATACAATATTACTGTTACATAACTTATAATAATGTTATTGGGGGGAAACAAAAGTTAATCTAATCGCGTGCCAATGACGGGACCTGACAGGGCTATAACAGAGACAACCACACCGTGAAAATCAGGGATTGCGAGCAGAACTCTAACATAAATATACTATTATGACAGTGGCTGTCCAATATATTCCAGCACAACTTGCATAACACAATGCCTTTAGTCATTTGGAATTGCAGAGCGTACCTATTTATTATTATAGACAACGTGACACTGTTTTATAGTTCTCATATGCAAAATACGCAAACTAGATGTTGAGAAAATTCCCATATTTACGAGCATACCGTAACATAACGGCATAAATTTTAAATAATCGAATTCTACGTTCAAAACAAAACCGTTTGTTTTAGCCACAGAGCAGTGCGGCGCAGCGATACGCGGTGGACTCGTGCCTGATGTGACTGACTGCGGAAACTGTAATGCTGAGGCTTTTTGTCCGTAGCGAAAAAGTCGAGAGTAACTGAACGAAAACTGTGAATAGCTCTATAGAATTTTGTTCGTAGTAAATTATTAGGCTCTACTTGAAAATCATTAGTACACTAATATAATTGAAGAAGCTTAATATTTGAAGAATTTATAAATGAAAAAATATTTTTGATATTAGTACCTCATAAAAACAACATTAATGACTCTACTAATTACAAACTAAAATGTTCGGCGCTTTTCTAGAAAAATACTTTAAGCTTAATTTAACATTCACAGAAAATAAGCATTCCAGGAGAAAAGTATTTAGCGCCTTAATTACTAGTCATCAAGTGAAACATTGATTAAAGAAAATTAATTTAGCTTTACACAAAAACTTTTGCATTCGCAAACTGACGGACGAATAAAATAAACATCGTATAAAAACTAGAGGACATCTGAATATTTACTTTCAGTATCCTCACACAGGACATAGTATTACTGCTTGCGGCGCGCTGTGTCCGTCCACAGTACACACATACAGCACTTGCATACATTCCGTTCCTTTCATCCTCCAAACGACGGTTTGATTAAACAATTTCGTTGCGCACCAAAATAAAGTTTTTAATCTTTCGATGTGGCGGATGTAACGTCAGGGAATCGGGGCCAAACAAAGACTCTGCAAGTCGGACGATGTCGAGGGATTTTTTTTTAATTTTGTGTGCCGTGTCGAAGGATGGGATGTGGGTGGCATACCTGATTGTATGCAGCGCGTGGCGGCTCTGTTTGTTTTGTACGAGAACTGACGATCCCGCTACTATCTGTGCTTCAAAGGTTTTGGATGACGATGAAAACCGTGTAACTCATTGCTGACTCATTCGCTTGGGGTATTCAAGGAATAAAATAAACATTATTGTTGTTACATACTAAAACAGACTTTAACAAAACGATCTATTTCACAAAAGCCTTTACGCATGTCAATCGGGTCTACAAATTCCCAGAAATCAAGATCGAACGTCGAGACCATCAAAGTTCTCGACAGCTAGATCAAAGCGTCTAAAAACTCCCCGAGGAAGTCCTTCAGTCATCCATATTAAGGGCTTCGGGAGTCGCGCGACCTTCGAGTCCTGATAAATGTAACGCAAAAACTTCAGGCCTAAAACTTTGACAAAAACCAGGTGTCTCGTGGTTTCGAGATAACGATTTTTTACAAAGTTTTCCCAGCACTCTGTCCTATTAAGAATTTTATATCCATGATTCATCCGAGAGGTGCGACATGGTGAGAGAGACAAATCGAAGCCTATCAAATGTTGCGATATAGCTAAACGTGATGGTAGAGCGAAATCTTAATACACTCATAGTTCTGACGAAACCAATTATTTGTTTCTTACAATTATGATAGTTGCAGTGGGAGGCAAAACTTATCGAACTTGGATATTCATTCACCTACAGATAACTATTTTTTTTCTTTATCATCTTTGTTATGCCTATTCCTATTCTATAATTGTATAAAGGTATTGGGTATTACGTCAAAAAAGCAACACAAACATTATTAACCATACTCATAACATACTTGTAACTTCCCTTTACTAACAGTGTAAAGCCTAATGTATGGAAAAAATATGATAGCATAACTTAGGAAATATACTTCGAGCCAGAACACAATACAAGCCAAGTTTTTACAGATACCTGTACTTTATTACCCATTTTTTCCCCAAATGATCTGTTCCAAAACTTTGCTTTTACAAAAGCTCTCGTACAGGGTCATTACGATATTTATCGGGTAGTACCTTGAGGTTATACAACCCGCGGGGGATGTCAGCCCTAAACTTCAGCCTCGTAATGAACATCAACGTCGAGGTCTGCGAGAGTCGCGCCGCGCCCTAGCGCTGGGACCGCCGGCGCCGCGCGCTAAGCAGTGCGACCAAACCTTATATATATAAATACCAAAATAATTATAAATATCAAAATAATTTCATTTCTCTCACTCGTATTAAAAAAAAAACAACATTTTTTCAGAGTATGCCAACAGCTAAAATTCAATTTAGTATTATGCCATATCAACCTACTGAAATTGAATCAATGGTTAAATAAACGTGCAGTTTTTATGGCACTCAGCCGATAGAATATTTTATTACCAAACTGGCCGTAAAATCCATAATCATTAAGGTTTATGCAGCCAGGAAAATACGCATTTTTCTTTATTCGCACTAAAAAATACGAGTCATTGAAATCGCTACCAAAATCGTAGTGTTAATCGAATCCCATTCGATTTGGCATGCACTCGGAATCGATACGCAATTTATTGCGCACAGCCCTGACCCGAAACCCAATATTGGGCCCAAGACGATAATTTTTAAAAGTTTCACTCCCCAATCTTTTGTGGCGTCGATGGCATCAGAAAATCGTTTTACGCACACAACGGGAGCAATGAATCTTTGTCTAAGTTCTCGGCAGACGACAGAAAAACTTGAGCAGAACACTCATAGCGACAATGATAGATCATTTGCCGCCTCGGGGACTTATAACCGAGTACAACAGCCTAAATGTAACCCTGCGCGTCGTAATACAAGAGAAACCTTTATATCCTAATAACTAAGAGCCTAGATGCCTGCGATAAGAGTGCTTACGTCACAGAGTAAAAGCCTCCGGAATTAAATAGGCCTCTGTAGAACCAAGGACAACTTTAAGAGCCTGACTCCAATTTGAACCGGAATATAATTTTGAGATCAAATGATTTACATGTGGACACAAATTCAAATTGTGATCACAATATAACAGCTTTTACACATAATAGTTGCGTACGACCTTAATATTTTTATCAAGAAACAACAATACGTTCTAACTTAGCAAACAACCAAACCCGGCTTTCTTTATATCAGACTCCCGAAAATGTTTAAATTCATCCCAGATAAAGTACAGATAATATTGGTTTAAATAAGCGAACGTCGGTAAAAACCTCCCCACGTAATACCGAGTCCAACCTAATTTGAATTATCTGTTCGGGAAAGTCAATTTCCAGGCTCACCTTGATCATAAGTGTGTATACCTCATATAGTCATACAGCGAGCGAAGCCGGGTGTGCTTCAATAAACATCTCCCATTTATAACCCCATTTTAGTCGTCAATCTTCGTGACTCAATCAGGATCCCCGAGATTCTTTTATGTATTTCAAGTCTAGTACAAGTTGTCAGCGCAGGGAATTAAAATTTGATCAGTACTTACTAACTTAAGTATGACATGTATGAACCCTTGTGAAGGTTCAACGGATTCCTTACGTGACTAACGTTGACATCAAAGATTCAATTTGGGCACATTTCCTCCTTTTTATTTTTCTAACGTCTACTTTTATAAACAGTGTAGAATAAACTATGTTCGTAATGTAACGAACCCTAATTGTATTATTTCGTGATCAAATTTCACTAGTCCATCGTGGGTGCGCTTACAAATGAATACAAAGTCAGTCCGCCGTCCAACCCAGTTTTAAAACAAAATATGTTAGCAAAATTAAAAATAATAAAACCCAAACGTCACTTATAAACTTAACTAGATAAAAGTTCGCGGAACATTATTATGTAGCTTTTATTATATTACTAAGTTCTAACCAACTCGTCAATCTTCTACCATACTTTAACATTTCCATTTACAAAAGAATGTCCAAGGCAAACTGGTTTCTAACCTCTAAATATATCTCTGAATCTGTCAAGTAGCCAGAACTTTCAAATGTAGTGAAATATACCAAAATACACGTGTGTACGAAGAGGAAAGGTCTGAAGCATGTCGACGGCTTACAAACCACATCGTAAACCAATATCTGCGGTTACGTTTACTTTGCGAACGGAAACGCTAAGCCACGAGATAGTTTCCGCTTCCAACGCGTGTTAAAACAGTTATTTAAGAGTAACATGTGCTCTACGAAATGTTGCTCCTCGCCCGGATATTACAGCACAGGTAATTAAAGTGAATTACGTAATCAAAATGGTAGAATATTACTTGTCTGTTATATAGGATCAGTGATCACTATATCTGAAGTGTTCAAGTAGAAAATGTCAGTAATACAATTTCTCGAAAACTTACCCAAACCCCTATTCATAACACGTATAGATGTTAGGAAATTGCAATAATAACGTTTGAATCAATAATTGTACCTTCAATGGGAAAATATTTTCTATGCGTCATGGAAGGTCAGAAAAAAAAACAAAATAGGAATATTTTTTTTTACATCATTATATGGCATCCGAAAAAAGCAGCACAAAAGAGGTTAACATTTCTTAAAAAAATACTTTTCGACACTTTTAGAATCAGCCTAAGTAAGTTACGTATTATTGGATATCTAAACTAATGCCAACGTATATCTCAAAATAGTTTTGACTATTACTGAACACACAACGTAAGTCTCCCAAAACCCCGATAATCCAGTGAAAGTCAAGCCAACATCTGCCGAGGCCCTCAGGCCAACATCTCTTAACATAAAATCAGCTTTTACGATAGAATTTAACATAAACACTAAAGCATTTTAATTATAGAGGGCAGAGTTTGAAGAAAGTGCCGTCTATTTAGTCCAATCTTGATCCAGTGACAAAGATAAGGCCGGCTGAAAGCGGATCCCCTACAATCTAAGCAAACTTATTTCACTTTACATTGTGTACATTTGAATTTAAAATGTTTCACGAAACTCGTCACGGTGGGCTGTGTTTCGGAGATAGGCTTCATTTGTTTCTCGGCTGTATGAAGCTTTTGCAACAAATTCCTGGAAGAGGCACATGATGTCACGTTACATAACTGCACTGTTATCAATTTTATTTCAATGAATTTGGTTTATAATATACAAAAAAAAACATAATAAGCTTAACGATATTTTTATTTTCATCGAAAGCCTGTATAGGTTCCATTAGCTTTTGATAATTCTGAAAAATGTTATTATTATTTGTTTATTTAGCAGTGTGCTATCAATAAAATACGAGCACAGTTAAACGCAGGTCGCTCACTAAACGTACAGCTAAATAAAAATATGATTCGACAAATGAGTGTGAACAGAAATAAATTACTTGTAGTGCCCGACGAGACACATTTGTTTGAAGTTTTAATAAATAAGTCGCCGTTTATTACGCGTAACTAATCAGACGTTTTAAAATCTCACCGTGACCGGATTGTGACCGATTTTACTTTATTACGTACACATCAATGTTAAAAGTTTATTTTAACTTTTCTACAAATCGATAGATCCAATTATTTTAAGTGACTAACGTTAATTACCGCCAGAAACTACTTCTTAGAAGTTAGATCAAGTAAATAATATATGATATGTCATCAAGGCTCAATATTAAAACAAGGCGTTGCTAACTATATTAAAGTCTCACGTAATTCATAACACAACTAACATAATTCGTAATAACAAACTACATTAATACGCGGCACACGGACTCTATAAAACATTCAGGCGGCGCGCGGCGGGAAAAATCCGGGCAAGGAGCGCGCGCTGTGCACACATCCGCCGCTTTAATTTTACCTTATAGTGCGTGGCCAAATATTTGCCTAGTATTAGGGTGGATTCACACGGCTGTAACGACGCTATTAGCAAAGACAACAATTTCAGCTAGTGCAGGAATACCCGGCGCAGTTGATTGGGTGAAATTTGCTCGTCAAGCTGTAAAGGGGTTAAACCCCGGCAGCTTGTTTACTGGGCTCGCATCACTGAGCAAACGGCACACTGCCGCTGTGTGTGCGGCGCGCACTACTTGCTAAATAGATTAATGATCGCCCTCATTATGATTACTATGTGAGGAGAGGACACTGCCCCCTCCCACGACTTGTCACCTAAGTAGAATGTTATTCAGGCTAACTTATTACACTTTGTTCACAACAATATTGAAATACAAAAGAGATCCTTTTGTTTCTGAAATAAACTGTCTGAAGTAAGTCTCCAACTACATGGATTAAACGTGTCTGCCTTTTAATTGAAGTGATAAGAACAGGATCATTAAATAAAGCACCGCCGTGCGCCGTGCAGACTAGTTCATAGAAAAATATTGATAGCGGTTTAGTATCTAGAATGTAAAACTGTCCTTAAAAGTAACGACAGTCTAAATTTGTTAAATAAAATATCTACTTTAGATAACAGTAAAAAGTGCGCACTTTACTTATTTTATAGCCGACATTATTCCAACCAGACCAGATATTAGTCTAGACTTTAAATTGGCCTTTAAAACGGGATTAACAGTAAGACGTTCAAATGCATGGCAATATATCGCGCCGCCGGCAACAATGAGCAGCGCGGAGCAACACGGACCCATTCCCTGTGAATGTTAATTGCCGTGTCGTTGCCGCGGAATTTCCTGCAATTTGAATGGATTCCGACGGTCACGTCACCCGCTAAGAATTTTGTGCACTTTCACGGAGAAAATGAATTCGCGGTTAGGATCATTCTGTTGATTACACTCCGTGAACACGTATTTTAAATAGAATTCTACTTTTGTCCATTGTTTATTTTTGACAAGCTCTTAGCTGCTTTGCTCTTTTGAAGCTTTTGTTGAAAGCAATGTTTTGTGTGCTTTTGGAAAATGTATTTTGAGCTTTTGTGCAAAAGCAATTTACTCAACGGCTTCATATTTTCATGTCATTACCGTGAGGTATTAACTGGATAACAAAGTCGCATCGACTTTACTCAAATGAAAGCTCACTAGTTATGAGGGCATTAAATAAATAAACAAGGATGAAACTCTGATTAGCGGCGTCCACTTGAAAGTCTCCCGAAGTCGTCCACCAACATAAAACTTGCCACTATATTTCAATCAAATTACTTTGAATTTTGAACGAAGTCCAATACTTTATAAACATTTTAGAACAAATTATCACTTTCTTGTATAAATTGGCTTTCACCGAACCCAAACTCCAAGTATTTGATATTAATTAAGACGCGTTAGACTATAATATTAATCCGTAAGTTGTGTTTTTTTGTGACAACAAGACAAACACACATGTAATTAGGATAATAAATCAGGCGCCGCGCTGTGACGGACGTACAGAAATACCGAGCATGATTTATATAACTGTAACCAGCGGAGGGACAAAACAACTGTTATTTATAGACAGATGTGTTACTAAAGTGATGATATTAAAACTGTTTGTTTTGTTACTAGCTGTTGAAGCTGACCAGAAAATAATGTAAGACCTCACAATCTCTCAAATTTTGAAGGAATTACTCACAAGAAAAATTAACATTACCTACACAACAATAAGAACAGATTCTTTATTTCATGTTCAAAAATACTAGTAAGAAGGGCAGAGTTAGTACACCCACATTGACTTACAAGTTTATAAATAAGACACCTTTGAATAGAAATACTCGACTCGGGATCGTCTTACTTACCTCATATAACTGACATTGAAGTAACTTAGATTAAATACGACTTAAAATAATATTTGTTTTATGTACTTTCCTTCCTGTAAGCAACTTTAAGATTTTTTCCATGCATCCGCAGCAGACAGTATCATGAGCACTACTTCATATATCTAGGTACAAATAAGCACTTTCCCCTTTTTTTCTGAACTTATAGAACCCTTGAAAAACTAGAATGATCTATAAACTTTTTTATAATAACTATCGAGAGGCGGACCTATGATACACCACTACTCTATTGAAAACCAATAGCCATGAATAACAATTATACTTCATCTACAATACTATTCTATCAATAGATGGTGCTGACGTAAAACCAATCAATATACTTCCACGTCTCCCAAACATTTATTTAAGTAGAGATAATTAATCAAACGCGACAGGTCCAGTAGACCGAGCAAAATAACAAAAATGTGCAATGTTACAAGTTCGAGGGACATTAACCCCGTTCTCTAAAACGTGGAGATAATTTGTTGAAAGTCTGGAAGTGGCGCTAATCTGAAGATAATGTAACAGCTGTAATAATATAACTTTACGGCCGTTTCATTGAGTAACCGCTTGATTTTATGGAACAAGATGGATGGCAAGACTGAATCATGAAAATGGCTTCATTTTATTTGAATTCAACTGAATTGTTATTTTATTTTTGACCTATGAATTATTTTACACAAGAAAGTATCTAGATAGATTAGATATCATCTTAAAATTAATATTTTCAAAGTAAATATTTTGTCTTATAAATCAACTATCTATAGATGTATTTTTAAAAGGCTAATGAATGTCTTGTAGTCTTGACTAACAGTTGGACAGTTAGACGAAGAAAGGTGTGGTCTGTAAGAAAAAAAAAACACGGAATGAAAGAATAATTAAAACAGTTCTTGGTAATAAAAATATCAAATTTTAAGTTAACATCTACATATACCCAGAGACGTTTCAAAATTGAAGCAAAAAGGCGTTTCCGAAACGAAACGTTATTTTAAGGAAATATGTACTTTAAAACCATTTAGTTAGAAATCAATATATTAAAAATACTACTAAAAATATTTTATTATTCGTACATATATAAAAAAACTGGAAACTTTATTCATGGACATGTTTTACAGAAACAAGTTTAGCTCTTAGACTACAACCAGCAATAATCCTGCGTGATAATACACTACTATTATAAATTCAATCAAAACGCTATAATTAAAACCGTAATGAATGGCGTCGGATAAACGCGCTTAATGTAATAAGGTCTATCAATAATCATTAGGTTAACGTGGACGGGTGCTCTAACGTGACTTAAATACCATTAACTTGGTATTTCTGGTAATGTGTAACGAACAGGACCAGCTGGTTTAGATAATAGTTATGTAGACAAAGATATGAACAAGAATAGTTGAATATATATTTAGAAATTATATAATTTCTACTAATTCTCCCGCTATGGATTTTTACAAATATTCAATTCACGTAAACAAAGAACACAAAAACTTAACACACCGGTAATCAAACCCCTATCACGTTATAAAGTAAACCAGACCACTCGACTATCCACGCACTACTGCAAACAAAGCATCAAATATCTATGTGACAAGTGTAAAATTACAAATACCCAATGCAATTTAACGGTCATCTTTCAAAGCTTTAGATAGAGCTCACTAACCGCCAGATAAATAACAGTTAACACTAATCACCGCAAAACGTACAAACACGCGACAAAACACGACGCATTCAGAAGGGTCCAGAAATAACGCGATTAACAGCGCATCGCGTGTCCTGCGAACACTACGGAGCTGCGCACGCGCATTTAATTGCTTTAAAAATAAACTCTCACTGTAATGCGATTTCAGACTTGGACTTGGCTTCAAATGAATTAAATCTAGAAATCTTATATTCTATTATACAGTTTCCTTCTACTTAGGCAGTCTTTGTTACTTAAAGATTGTCTGAGTGTCAAAACATAAGATGTGTTAAAACACATAAAAGTTAACACTGGAAATTGAATTTTTATTTAACTCCGAATCCATCCTCGACTATCTTCGGCCTTCCTAGCCCGACCACAGCGACTAACCACTAGCCACATTGCAAATCTCACGTACCTGGCCAAGTCCCGGCAGTCTTCATACCTAACTTGTATAATTTTATTAACATTGTTTGATCTTCACCAACTTCCAATCCCATTCGGTCCAATTTCCAAATCCTCAATATCGAACAAAACATCTCATTAACAACAAGGAACATAATTTAATAATACAACATTATATCGTAACGCTTATTATTTATTATGTTTATTGTATGAAAGGTTCTTCAATTCGCCGAAACCAAGATTTAATGAAATCATATTGCGACACAAAAATACGACGTTGTTAAGAGTCCTCGAACATATTGTTCCGGTATTCTGTTGTAGTCAAGTACCCTACGCCTGAAGCGTGGTAACAACTTTAAGATATTAATAACATGATGCGAAATATTCTTTTTTTTGGCCTCGATTGAGAGCGCCACGTGTAAACTAGAAGGCAAAACATATAAAAAATATCGTGATCTTTTCAATTTATTGCAAAAACTAATTTCTCAACGTTGCTCAAATTCTTTACTTTTATTAATTTTTGGTATAGCGGCAACAGAAATACATCATCTGTGTTTTTTTTCCTATTTACCTAGCCACTTTAGCTCATGAGATCCAGTCTGGTGGGTCCAGTCTTGTACGGAAATCTAAAAACCAGTTTGAAAGGTCACACGCTTCAGAATACCTGAACAGTAATAGCAATGTGTATGGTTTCACTTGAGATTGTCAAACACAATAGAATAATTACAATACAATAGACTCTTGTCAAGCTGTGACAATCAATACGAGACACACATGATCCGCACAAGACCCGCGCCGCGCCCTCCCGGACATCCGTCATCACGACAGACGCGCCCGATGCTTAACAACAATATATCGAACCATTAACAACATTCGAAAATACTCGAAACACAATTCGTAAAACAAAAGCTTATACCGCAATTGTACTCAATACAAAGATACTTAATTACACAGTGAGAGCACACAGAAACCACCTTTATTGTGAACGGAATAAGGTCGAGAGGTTACGAGGTTATATGTGCAGTCGCAGCGGCTTAATGAGCACAATCAAAATGAGGCATGCAGCGCTGGAGCGCTTCAGTTATTGCTCCCATAGTTTGTTCTCCAGCGAAGTTCTCGCTTTAAAGCCCGCCGTTATTATTGAATAACATTTTCATGAAGGCACGTTATGGAGAATCTGTAATAACGTGTATATCTAGGGACTCCAGTTCCAATGAGCACTATGCGCGGCGTTTTGTTTGTTCTCAACTTACATTGATTAAACTTTTCATGCGTCCAAATTAATTACTGTTGCAGTTAATTGAACTGGTTATCTGTTTTGAATGTTTGACTAATTTGAATGAAATATAGAGTTACTATTGCTGATTGCTTAAAATACACCAAAGACATTGTTTAATAAAACAATCGTAAAGAGAACTGGAGTTCAAATATTGTAATCTGGAATTGCAAACCCGTAATGACTAAGCGAGCAAGCAAAAAAAGTTATATTTGAAGGCCAGTTTCATTATATTGGCTTATAAGGAAAATTTCAATGATTGTTTTTCTCTAGAATTTTACCTCTGATTTATAATAAATAAGTACATAGGATCTATACGAAATTCATGTATGATAAATATACACGACGAAACTTCATACAAAAAACATAAACGTCACTAACGAAGCTCATTACAGAAGCTGAATAACGCGCAAAATTCATATTTAAACGCATCCAGTTACAAAGTCACCGCAGAATAACATCAACACTGTATGCGCAACTCAAAATATAAAATGAAGCAGTTTTATTCCGGGGTCGTAAACACGGAGGAATACCGAGGAACGGAGAGGAATTGAGAGGAACGGAGAGGTAGCTCGTTTGTCGAGCAAGTTTTTAATGTCCGTCGTAATGAAGTTTGATTGTGTTTCGACATTGTTGATCCTCTTTCTGATGATATGCAACAATGTATTGGATACAATGGGGCAAGTTAGGATTAACTCATCCAACCTACATTCACAATAGTAAACATTCGTTTTAATTATAGTAGCCTATCAAAAAGCTAACTTGAATGACCCGACCACACAAATAGAAACTTTCCCTTCTAAAAATACACAATGAAACTACAGAAATCTTACATCGCGCGATACAAACGGCACTCGTATTAATATGTAATCGTTTACTCGGCCGAACGCGAGGAGACGCCGACATTCGTCCGGCGTATGATCTTATATAGTATTCATTGAGCCGGCGCTGAACAAAGAGCCTGCTGCGGCGCAATTTATAACACGACCCCACACGACGGAGAAAAACGGATCAAAAGAGACAGTGATTGGTATCGCCATCAAACGATCGCCAGAGGTGTGAGATATGTGACGGACGAGGAAAGAGGACCTATTGTATAATGTCGTAGTCTCGAGAGTTTAATTAATAGTTATACTAGCTGTCAGAGTTTTATCCAAATTGATTGATGAATATTGCTTGAAATGGAAATACATTGCTTATAATAAAACATAGTCTATAATATAAATGTATTAATTCTTTTTCTTTTAGGTGCCCACGTCAACCAGTTTTAAAACGCCGTTAAGTGCTCTCTGCCGTCTCTGTCATATTAGGGGATAAAGTTGTGAAGTTAGGGTAAAAATATGAGATATTTAGTTCAAATAAGTATACAGGAAATAGACAGGTTCATAACTTTAAAGAGAAACCAAAGGCAATCAGACAGTCTAATAACATTATATTGTTGACATATGTGTCCTTTCTAAAGGGGTTTCTTTCGATTTCAATAAAAAAACAATTACAGCAATGAATAAATCCTTCACAACTAACACTGAAATTGTCTTTACACTTGTGTTTTCGAAATCATGTTTGACAAACAGATGAATCTCAGTTTAGTTGTGCAGTAACTACAGGTAAGTCCAAGTGTTGTGACCTAGTTACGAAGATGTGATGTGGCTCAGCTCCGCTCAGCTCGCTTGTCATAGCCCAGTTATTACAAGTTAAGTTGTTCGGCACACCGCGCGCGGCGATTGACCAAATTACAAGTTAATTACTTAACTTAGATGAGATAAAATGCCCTGTAAACAAGACTTAAACTGTAAAGAAGATTATTTCTGATCACGCAACTAAATCTTGTTACTATATCTACACTATAATATACACGGTGATTTTTTAGTCGTCTTACAAAAGGCCCGATTTTTTTTTATCATCAACTAAGACAATAAGTACGAAGAAAAATAAAACAAGAGAAATATGAAAATACTCTCAAATATGATAAAAACGCCGCCGCCCGCGCCCTTCACCATTGTTACAAGGCTCGGACCGCGCTCGCAACAGAGCTGTGTTTCTAAAAAACTACGAATTGCATCATAATATTGAGTAAAAATTGCATTTTAAATTTATTCAAATCTCATAAATACCTATTTTTTTAACATGAACATGTTCTAGTCATTGGATACATGAACTGGGCTGCTTTTGTAAGACGACTAAAAAATCACGGTGTATACAAGGTACAAGAGAACCACAATCAACATTCTTAACGACGCTATAATGAAATACCTGTACTTTCCGTTTAATCCTTGAAGCTTGTTTCTACACGTTACGAGCTCCAATTCCAGAAACCCATAATTCCTATCAACACCAATCCGGCCAATGTACCGTGAAATAAACGTTAACTAAACTCTCTATTATAGTAATGTTGGAATACTCGCAAACACACCAATAGGTTCTAGGAACCCGGCCAGCCTCACCGATCAAACGCCAACTGTTTCCACGAATTAAATTGACTCCCCAATCAAATACTGGAAAGTCGAAATGAACAGTGATAATAATTACCAATTACATCGTACTAAAATAATTATTCTATGACGATTGCTCTTCATAAAAATAAATAAACCGCCATATATTAATCTTTATAAGCGTTTCCCATTCAGGCTGTGGGCGACCAAAATATTTATCTCAACGCTATAGAAAAGTTAGCACAATCCCTTGGATAACGAGTGTTTTTGTGATGCCGAAATATTATTAGAATAAATATGTATTGACAAAATATATGTCAAGGTTTTGGTGTTTTATTACGAGAGCAATCATTGGTATTGTGTAAGAACACGAAATTTGGTAAAGATTTGAAATAAGTAGGTAAATGTGTCACAAGCTATTCATTATTTTGTGTGTAAACTTGACCTTACATTGTAATATTCCTATAAACACAGAGCTTAACAAATGATTCTATAAAATACATGAGCTACGATAGCAGTGGACCGATACGATCGCTGCAAAGAATGTAACTCTATTTTATTTCAAATGCAAGAATTTCAAATATCTGAAATCAGAATCTAAAAAGAAAACCTTTATTCCCGAGCACTTGTGAAAGATAAACAAATTGAATTCATTCAATCATTCGTTCTTTGAGGAAACTCCACAAAGCAACAAAGAATTAACAATAACTGTGATACGGAACCCGGCGGCACTCGAGACCAGCTCGTATAATACAAGCACCGCAGGTAGAGGCGCCTTCGACAAACCCCTCGTGACTGAAGAACCCTTTTCTTACAAAATTCACGCAATATTTACGTGGGCAGCTACAATATTGGAATTCCTACCCACTCCAGCTTCCGGTGTCAGGAGGAACGTGATCCAAGCTTGAGAGCCTTAATGCGAGAACGACGCTGCCGCTCCAATTATTGAAGTCGAGATTCTTGTGTACATTTGAAATGAATGCGTCTGTTTTAAATAAAATATTTATTTACATTTTAGCTCCAAGACAAAAGTTATCTTCTTCAACTTGTTATTTTTATTTCACACTGTTTAAAGTATTTGTATAGTATATACTATTCATATAAAAAGTAGAATTCGTTAAAAACTTGTAAAGTAGAAGAAATAGCCTAACTCCTTAGTAATACTTGTTTCTACAGTAAATTAATATTTGGCCTACACTTCTATCAGATTATAATCCCAACGCGACCTTAATCAGGCTTCAGTCAAGTGGCTCCCTGGTTGTAACCCTATCGGGTCGCCATCGCCGTGTGACGTCACGCTGCAGTCCCTCGGGAGACAAATTCCTCGCGTTTTGTATCCACCCATCAAACGCTCAGATTTATAGGAAACGCGCCGCGACGCATCGCCCGCCATTTGTCATGTACGCGCCTCTGTTACCAAATATCGCGGCGAATATCTTTGTGCAAATACGTTTAGGTATATGATTTTTTTTCTTTAAAAATACTATTTATACTCTCTACTGATAAAAAAAATTAAGTTTATATTTATATAAAATGTTGTCACAAACAAAATAAAATTTGTTTTATTAATGCAAACCTTCTTCGTATCAGATGAAAATACAAAAAGAAATCATCGGCCACATTTAAATAATACCTTAAAATAACTTTTCTCTTATTCAAATGAAAATTGAATTCGTAAGGCTAATATTTTTATACGTTCGGAGTTAAAAAGTAAGTTTATTAAACTTCGCCCTTCACTTGAAAGACTCCTTAATGCAATGTACACAGTCACTTGAGAGCGTTAAAACGTAGCTTTACATCGCAAACCAAGTACACGAGCACTTTAAAATGTAATAACTATTAGAAATAAAGTCTCAATCGTTTAGAAACGAATTAGAGTTCTAAATTGAGTTCGTTTTCAAAAAATAATTGAATTAAGATCGTTTGAGTTGAGGGAGCTGAACCCAAAAGAAATACCGATGACTTAATGTGAAAGGGCTAATGCATTGAATTTAAGTAATTGTTTGCCTATTTATAATGAAGTTGTTACGAGATGAAATAATCGAAATCTAAAGGTTTGAATTCGAAATGTCAATTATCATGGAGAAGAACCGGCAAGAAACTGCATTGGTTTATCATACTTATATCAGAATTTGATAGCTTATTACGATCTTATCATCGTAGTCAGTGTAACAACTACTTTAAAGGATAATATATCAGAAGTTATAAAACTCAAATCTCTGACCGAAGGTAAAATCGCCTTTATTTTTCAGTTTACTTTAACTTCAAATAAAAAGGTTCTTACCGGGGCCGGGTAGCGAATTAAAATTCTTGAGACAAGTCTAGCCTGTAAAACACATTAAGAAATTCAAATGAACATTAATTACAGAAGAAACTTTCTGAAAGATCAACTATTAACAACTAATTTAATTTTGAATTGCTCTTAAACTATGTTTTTCTTGGTTTTGAATTAATTTAAACAGGTTAATGATTGTCAGCAAAAAAACTTTGTTATAATGTCGATATTATTGAAAATCAAATGCTTATTAATTTTCTTATTTTAAATGAAAAAAAGTACTCAAAATTATACAAATTCTATTCATGAATTGATTACTGTTTATGGACTTTGTTCCCCCGTAACTGAAAACAGAGGTCAAACCGCAAGTGCACAACATCAAAGTAACGTAAGTCTCGACTTGTCTCTAATTTGTCACGTTCCAGAGAGACGCGTGCTGTGGGACCCTCCGAGCTAATTCTCTGGAGTTCCACCGAGTGTTAGCACAAAGCGGGACCTCTTTACACCAGGTTTCGGTTTTTGAAATTGTAGATATTTAATAAAATAAGTGACGTAGTATTTTTTAATAGTTTTTTTTTAAATAATTATCATCCGAAATGTCAAAACAGGACGGAAGAAAAATATTTTCTTGTTTATAATATTTAATAATTGAAAACCGTTTGTTTGTGATACGTGTTTGTTGTTTACATAGAGTTTTATTATCATTATCGGGCGACGGCGACGTCGACAATGCTTTGAATACACAACATTACATTGGAATACAACCCCAACATACTGCAAACAATACCTAGTTCAAACGCACACGTTTAAAACATTTCGTCTATTCATGTTTTAATATCCAAGTTCGAAAATAAATATCATTTAAACCCTATACAAGTCGCGTTATTGTTTCTAAACAAAATGTATTCGACGATAAATTACACTTTGTGGAAATATTTACATGAGCTGGGCTGTGTCGTGTGAACTGCTGTAATTGAACAAATTAAATGACATCGCCGCATGAATTGTTACAATCGCCATTATTTATGAACATGTTGCGAGCACACTGCCCGTAATTATTGTAATGCGGTCGCAATAGATGCAACTGTTTCATAACCCGGCCGCGGCTGCAACATGTGTTCATGTAGTAGGTGTGTTATGTGCTACCTCCGTTATTTATGTTTGGGAAATATTTCGCTTTGTCGGAAGCCCGCATGACAAGTTCTCTGTTTCCTGGACGGAGATCAGATATACATACGCCGAGCGGTACACATACCTTCACAGTGACTATTATCACAGTGAGTTGCGAAATAATCCTCTTTGATAATCTTCCGCTTAATATGATGACATGAAATGACAGCCAACCTGAGTGATGTAGAGTTAGATGCTCGTGTGTCCGGTAACCAGACACTCGCGATACCTCAAGTCTAAATGCCATACCTCGTATAAGATATAACATCGCACTCCCATCAAACTGAATCAACATTCAGAAGCTAACTTCTTTGATCGATAGTCAAACTTTTGGGCGGTCTGGGCTCTTTTCTTTTTAAAACATCTTAATTTACAGAAGAAAAGGCACTCAGAGTTCCTGCCTACACGGTCGACGTCGGCAGCGGCGGCGGCTCGGGCCGCGGCGCTGCTTCCTATTCTCTCGCCCATTGTCTAACGCTTAGGTGACAAAAACAATAGAAAAGATTTAATTTCCCGTCGTCGTCATAAAATATTATTTTAATCCGGGCATAGCTCCGATGCTGAATATTCAATGAATGCCGACCGGCCATATTTTATTTGAGAGTTTTTATGCAAAATAATACGGATCCGAAGCGACCGTGCACACCGGATATTTTTTAATCAACCCTCAGAGGTTCAACCTGCCGCCGCGCGCCGCCTGGTCGCTCGGACCGAGCGAGCAGCTCGACGTCGCTAAGACTAGTATTAACATTTTTATGTCGTATTAATGTTGAGAAAATGTAATGTATATTCATTGATATCAGATTTGCATTTGAGGTCGCGCCGCGCGCACCGATAGCGATCGAACGGACTTTGGTTATAGATGTACTCATTACTGCATTCATCCGAGACTCGCCTCTCTGTCTATTGTACCTTCTACTTGTTGTTGTTCATGTGTGGTCCCATTTTATTGACGTTGCACAAATTCATAGAGGATAAACGAATATAAACTGTGCATATTTTAAAACTGACAAAACGTTGCAAATTGTTTGCATTTGAATATATTTTTCGTTTGGATTAAATTGAAAAAATAAACGAGAAACGTAACCCTATAAGCGTCGGTGAAACAGATTTATTTAGGAAGATTATCGACGCAATAAGTTGCTTTTAGGCGCGAGACCCCGCGGAACCTTTGCAAAAAGTTAAATCAAAAACGTGAGGTGGCGACAAACAAGTGGCGGGGGCACGTTACGGGCCGGGGGGGGGGGGTGAGGGGGTATACGGGGTGTGAAAAGCAGAAAAAGTGTCCGCACAAGGATTTATCGCCTCCGCAATGCTCGTCGCGGGCGAGGCGTGCCAACAACCACATCTCGAGGTCACAGCGAGCGCAGACGACGGGTTAACTCTGCCTAGTTAACGCTATTAAGTTAAAACTTTATCTGCATGTACATCATTTTAAGATTCTCCTGCAGTCTGCTGTGCAGCGCTATTTGGTTAATTTAGCCCGGTTAAATAAGTTTACTGTTTAAAAGACAGTTCTAACTGTTCGGCTACTGACGCAGTACGCTCAAGTTTATGGTTTGAAACAACTCCACTGCCGCTCTACCGCTTTATTATTGCTTTTTTTAACAAGTCAATGAAAAGTTGACCACATTTTACCAACTCGACCTGCCCTTTCAACAATAAACATAATGTTAATATAAAAAACCCTTGCATGTTAATCCTAAATTAATATATACCACAAACAGTTCTATAATAAAACGTTAAGCATTTTATCCTACGCTTTCTGAAAAAAATACATCTGTATGATAAAGTCTAGAAACTACAATGTCGAATACGACACGTAGCGACTACGAACTGCGTAGCTTCGTAGCACGGCGTAGATATAGCCTACAAACACTGGTGCTACGTGCCCGTCGTAGAAATAATCTACGCGTGCTACGACGCTACAAATTTTTATTCTATTTACTTACGGGAATATAAGGCGTTCGTATGGTTAGGTGTTTGAGGTTTCTGTACCATGTTATATCTATACTAATATATAAAGCTGAAGAGTTTGTTTGTTTGAACGCGCTAATCTCAGGAACTACTGGTCCAAATTGAAAAATTCTTTTGTGTTGAATAGACCATTCATCGAGGAAGGCTTTAGGGTATAAAAAATTAAATAAATAAATAAATAAACCATCACGCTGCGACTAATAGGAGCGAGGACAACAGGGCAGGTATAAATCATAACTTGTATCTTCTACCCACGGGGACGAAGTCGCGGGCAACAGCTAGTACTTTATAAACAAAATGCTCTCATTCATCACTCTCAAAGTATGTTACGATCGTTATAACTTAGTGCACCTTCAAAGTTCATTTTAAAAGATTAACTACACTTTTAGAAAAGTTATCAAAGTTGTGATTTTTATCGAAAAACAAGTTTATTTGCATCTAAAGTTTTAGAATACGATACTTTAATGATATCTAGTCAAAATCTTTTAATAGTTCACGTTAATTAATTGTTGTCAAAAGTAAAGTTTAACAATAAAAAGATTATCTCTAAGATTTAACCTTCGGTAATAAAGGAATTTGAGAATGTCACCTTCTAGAAAATTTTAATCCAAGGTACAGTCAAGGTCACATTTTTCAGTCAAACACAAACCTCTTATACTGTGGTACGTGTGTCCCTTTTTTAATGACTACAATCATTACGGGCACCTAAACAAATGTCGCTGCCCTTACAAAAATATAATGTAAAAAGTAATCTTTTACATTTAAATAACCTTTTGCGTTTGGCTGTACCTGAAGCCTAAGTGTTTCTCAAGTAGAGCATTACCTCCAGAGCTGAGGTCCAGCGAGGTGACCCTAACTGGTAATATATTGAGCGAGGGCCGCGTGTCCACGGACCTCTAAATTATGCACGTGTTAGGCTTACGCAGGTAGCCTCCAATACCCTTCAGTGGGAAAATGCATATTTTATAGATATTGCTCTGAGATAGTGTTCTGCGGGATCTCATCTTATTGCTATTGAAGATGTAGATCATTTGCGGTACAATCTAGTTCACAAATAACTTTTTCAATTTATTACCTGATATTTTTTGTGTGGTATCGTCCAAAATGAAGACACTATTCTCGCTATATAAGTTGATTTCTACCTTTCAATGAGTATTTTTAAAGAACGAGTTTTTGAAATGTAAGTTTCTTTAATTTTACAAAAAAAAAGTATAAAGTTACTTAATACATATATAAAGCTTAAGAGTTTGTTTGTTTTTTTGAACGCGGTAATCTCAGGAACTACTGGTTCGAATTAAAAAAATCTTTTTTTTTGTGTTGAATAGACCATTTATCAGGAAGGCTATAGGCTATATAACATCACGACGCGACCAATAGGAGCAAAGATACAATGGAAAATTTGGAAAACACGGGTAAAATTCTAACCACGTGGACGAAGTCGCGGGCAACAGCTGCTAGTACTCAATAAAACTCATTTTAAAAGTATAATGTAGACTTTTATTCTGAAGAAGTATATCTTAGGACACCTCCCAAGATATATTTAGGTATAGCCCAACCAAGTATTGCGTTTTGGTCTCGTTTGATTACCTGCCTTCTACTTAAAACCATTTGTCTGAATTATATGCACTTCCAGCACACTCTTAGTAATCAGTTCGGTAATAGACTCATATCCAAGTACATTAAAAGTAGATTTTAATAAAACCCAATAACAATTATTTCAATATTTTCGCGAAACGAATTGAAATAAAACGATATGTGATCGGATTTTACCGCGGCATGTTATTCTATATTCCCGCTATTCGAGCAGTTTATCTCGTAAACTAAGGTTTAGTTTTCAGACTCCTGCGGCTTCACTTATCTCAAACCATTACGGAGTTAAATTCAATCCTTGTAACATTTACTGACATTTTCATTTTTACTTGTAGGAATATTGAAAGTTTTAAATAGAACGGAAATTACTAAAGAGGTTTTATTTCAATTAGTATTTAAGTTCCTTATAAGATATTCGTACCTATTCTATGTATATAAGTCGTGACGAGACCTTTGTTCTGAAATGGAATAGTTGTAATCACCTACCGCAGTGAACAAGTTATATTAGACCATCAGACGGATCGCAAGTCAGTGTCAGTGATTAGTCAGTGCCAGTCATAGTTCCGATCGCAGCGACTGTTCGATATGATGATGACGCAACAGGTATCGCAATTAGTGAGTGAAAGTACTCACGAACCACTTTCCCTGTGATAGCACCTGCAGCGCAAATTATAACTTTACGCCAGTATTCTGCGAAATTGCGGGCTCAAGTATACATGTTCTATTTATAGAGCAACTTTAATTTATAATGGATACTTACCATAATTTATTATATTGCGCTCGAACAAATATTAATACATACATTTCCACTAATGATAAACTCAACTTTAATGGAGTTTTTATAATTCTGATTAGTAATCAAAAGCTGAAACATTACAGTAGAAAAAATAACAACGTCTTAAAAACACAATAAAAGGGAAACACTATATCCAGCTGTAAATCCAACGCAAAACAAGCAAACAGAAACAAAGAACAAACTTAGCCTTGACAGTAATCTGTCACAAACAACACAACGACAAAGCACTCGAAATGAAGAAACTCAAAAATACATATTTATTCTAAAAAGATTAAGTTTCGAGCAAAAAATTTCCTTAATTACTACCTGAGCAAACAGAAATCCATTTTAATACTCTTAGTTCGCTCGTCTAATATAATTACTGACGAAGGAACCCCTTTTTCTCTGCAGTAGCTCTATGTTAAGAAAATAAATTAAATAAAAATAAGTTTGTCGCAGGCATTCATCTAATATTTAACCGATGTCTGAATTAAATTAACATTGTGTACCTTAGAGACTAACGATGTTATAAGATAACTTGTTTGGGATTAGATCTAGTCTTACATTGTCAGTTTTATTCTGTTGTTTTTGTCGTTTGGTGGCGTTTGCCTAAAATTTAGAATAACAAAAAAATCGTGAATATTGAAAAAGAAATCCTCAGTTATATGAAGAATGTACTATAACACGTTAGTCAGTTTTCAGGTACTAACCTAAACCAATCAGCTCAGCTCTACAATACTTTCGATGTTAATAGCACTGAACACGTCACGGGTTTTTGAAAAAACAAACATGTCTCAGCATGTCTTATTGAAATGTTTTTATACTTGTATCACAGTTGTTCTTGCTGGTTTTGCTTAGTAATATATTAAATCGACACTATGAAATCACTGTTCTTTTTAGAGAGTGAATAGAGGCCATTTTTTCTTAGCTTTCTAAACTCTCTCTCATTCCGCCGTCGGCAGGGTCTCCCGGTATGTGTTTGACATTTAGAGGTATCCACTAGGCTCATAGGCGATCCCAAAAAGCCCAAATATCTTATAAAGCTAATATGTTAAAATACCTCGAAATATGTTGTCCTTTTAATATTACTGTTCTAGTAACTACAGTACGTTGTGCTAGGATAATAATATAGCTTAGTATTTATTTCTTTATCGATATATAATTGGTCAGTAGAGCAAATAAGGAAAAGCAAAAGAAATCATTTGTTGGTGTCACTCTCGTCATCAATCATGCGAACAAACGCTTGTATCGACAGCGGCCGGCGTCCGCGTGCACTTACGAAAATAAAAACTTAATAAGGACCAAAATCTTGTCGTTCTAATTACTGATCTAATTATTAAAACATTAACCGCCTTGTTCCATCTAAATACTTGTGTTGAACGCTAAATCCAAAACTTGTCTAAAATGGCAAACTTCCTAATTTCTTCTTTGTTCATACTGTTTTTTAAATATGTAGAGTCAATTATGTTTAAAGTTTACATTCGGAACATCTACTGTCCTTTTTTTGATATCATTCGTATACATATACATCGTAATGTACAGTGTAGATTGTCTTACTCGGTATAAAACGACAAGCGTTGTATAAATGCTTTTGACAAGGTCTCGAAAATAGAGAGCATGAACAAATTTTAATTCTGTAAAAATACTAAAGCAAGTATCGAGCTCCACAACCTCTCTATTTGAACGCGTAGCTTGCACATTTAATGTCCACACCACACCCTTAATAGTTTGACATTTTGAGAAGGTTTCGCTAGCTGTGGAAGTGAAATTGTAGAGATAAAACTAAATTGGGCTGTTTGTAATTATGATTATTGGAAGGATTCCGTCACAAAATATGTTCTACGACAAGTCTATTCTGGAACAAAAAAATAAACCATTAAAAGCCAGATTGCACAAAGCTAGTGTGAGACGTCGAGAAGCCTGGCATACGGGCTCACTGTATAGTACTCAAGAGTACGCAGGCAGCGCGGTCTGCAGTCATTGCGTTATTGCCAGCTCAGCGACTCGCTTCAGGTACTTATTAGAACAAAAGATTAGCCCTACATATTGAGAAACACGCAATTTTAGGAACGATAGGATTGAGTATCCTTGCTTTGTCCGAGACTGTTAAGGATTGGTTAACAAATATGTCAAGCTACCATACCTCACGTAACGTAGTACAAGCTAGTTCAATTACGAGTTAATTTTACTTTATTGTTATTTTAATTAATAACTAAATTATTTACTAGTCCAATTTGGACATTCGATGCAAAAAATTTAAAACTGGGTTACTCAACTCCGTCGGTAAAATGTTTTACTTTATAGTGATATGAAAGTTTACATATTATTCCTTAAATCTAGCAAAAGAGGCTATTTCAAAATCGTCTTGTGTGCTATTATACACCAGAATTAATAAGGTATTTTGCTCGATAATAGGTTATTTAATTACAAAGCAAAACATCCCTAAAAATGAATAATTAAGTAACATTTAAGTATACTTGCTTGAATATAAAGAGGCCCGTGATTATCCAATCTCCTGTTTAGAGAGATGACAGTCTGTTGGGAGCGCCTTCCATTACAACATTAACACAGCTTCTATTAATAACAGTCAAACCATTGTAATTAACTCCGCGCCTATTAATAACACCATCCTTAATTATATTGACAGACCCTCGCTTAAAAATGTTTTAGCTAAATCTAAGATAAACGAGATTTCGTTGAACGTCTTCTAATTATAATAATGAGATTTGGCCACTCTGGCTCTGTCCACTATTGTTTAATCCTGCATGCGTTTGAACACGCATACAATATCAAGAATCCTGAGTAGTTCGGGTATCGGCTGAAAACTATCAAGTACTCCTCTCTTTTTTTACCAAAAGCCAAAGAAACATTCAAATACGTATAATATGAAGTAAAATCAGAGAGCTTAAAACATTATAAAATAAAAATAATGATTGCAATGGTAAATAATCGAAATATAACACAAATTAGAGAAACTCTACGTAGACCTCTTGACTATTGTGTCAAGAAACGAAGAGGAAAGCCTTCTCACAACATAAGCCTCTTTAATTGGAGCCTTCGAAAAACCGCCGCTTTCTCAGTAAATAGAAAAATCATAAAACCCCTTTCCCATGAAATTATCATTTGAAAAACAATTTTCTCCTACAATGTAATAATCCGTCTATAAGGTACATACACCCAAAATGGACTCTGTCCCCTAAAATAACTCGAAGACAAGAAAGAATATCCAATTTTCGTGGGATAACAAGAAACTCAAACCTCTTAGCGTTATATAGAATACCTGATCTGCATAGGAATCCGGCGTGGAAACCTAAAGGAAATTCTCTTCAGGGTGTCTGGTGTCACGTAGCGGATATTGAAATCTTATTAAAGCTTAATGGTATAATGGCAGGATAAGGTTCGCCGGTTGACTGATCATTAGTGGCAAGTTGCTGGGAGCTGGCAAGTGTGGCACGCAGGCTGGCGGTGCCACGCGCTGCCAGACACAAGCTTCCTACTAATTCATCCTAAAAACCTAATAAACATTTGTACTAAATAGGGTTGCCGAGTCGTGAATGTCTCAGGATAATTTGTTTCGGCGAAAATTGTTTGAGTGAAGGGTAAGTCACTCAACTAAGCGAAATAATTCCTGATGTGTTTTAATCAAATAAATATGAAGATTCCTTCGTAACCTTCAAACGCACATCATATACGTGAATTAGGAGATGTGGTGACCTTAATACTTTCGCTGAAAAATGTTTAGCGTTTTCTCATCCATATATCTCTTAACTCAGAATAGAAACCAACTTTATAGACTTTTCGCCCTAGTTAACCTACAAACAGCATAAGAATGTGCACAATTACGAAAACTGTGGGGTAAGTAGTTCCCTGTCACCTTAACATAATAATCAGCCGTTTTCCTCTTACAGAATCAGTTCAGTACAGCCCTAAAAAACGAACACAAATGTATTTATTCGGGACGTTAATTGGTTCTTAAATCACGCGAACGTATCGTAAATCTACGTTTGTTATTTACAATAATATTTATTAGTTCACAACTACTAATCACGAACGCCTTACGTAAACATCGAGAAATTATTGTGTTGTACTTAGACTCGTGCTGATCCGGGATGACCACAACGTGTTACAGACGCAGACACATCATATGATGGCAATTCTCACAACACACACACACAATTATATGCATATTTAATAGTATCACAAGCACGGCGCGTGTACGTACAGCGGGTGTCGTTTGTGTGGGAGCCGACGGGACAGGTCTACACAGGCGGTCGCGGCGGACGGCGGGCGCGCACTGCCGGAGCCGGCGCCCCGAGCGGCCGGCCGCGCCCCCGCCCGCGCGCCCCGCACTCCGCGCCCCACCGGAGCCTGAAAATCCCTTTCAGCCGCGAGTTTCGCTGAATTTGCCCTGTAATAAATTAAAAATTATGTTACAAGTACACTCTAAAATTAATCAATGGCTATTACTACCTGGGTATAAATTGGGCAGTCTGTTTTTTTACGATAATAAATGTATTTTTTTGACAAAATTGACTATTAATTTTTATTATATATTTTTCGACGAGGATGACTAACGAAACAAAAAAAAGGTCAATTAAGACTTATTTGGTGTGATTGAAGCAGTCGTTAAAGAAACATGGTCGTACTGTGTTAGATATTATTTGAAACAACGCCTGTTAAATATAATTAACAACAGGAAGGTAAAATTAACCAAAAAGTGAAAAAGTGAAAGCTTTTAACGGCTTAATAAGTAAATCAGAGATTTTATGGAACTCTTAGTGAAGAGCTTTTAAATTTAAGCCTGGGGGCTTGTTTGACGTTGTGTCATCACGGAGAGTAGACTCAGTATGTAATTAACTGGTAAACAGTAACATGATGTCGGTATATCTCATGAAAGCAAAATTATAAACGCATTCAATACAACAATATTAAACAAAAATGAGACTCCGGCATCCTATCCTATATACTGATAAAACTTCAACAGTACATACAAAACGCATAACTGTGATCAATCAAAATTCATTTTCTCTCATCCCTTACTGTAGCAAAACATCTATTGATTTATACATATTTCTTTCCTCTTTATCAAGTCCGCGTTTTCCTTTACCTCATATTGAAGACAGCCCTTCGTTACACTATCTTTGATCTTGACACGAGTTGAAATTCTAGTTCTATGTTCATAATACATACCTAACTCATTGGATATCCATGGTGCTAGGGAACATGGTACCTAACAACCAATCGAAAAACTTAACTTGCTACACGAAAAAACGTTTTATAATTTTTTGAGAGTTCTTGATGCCAAAAAATAGAATACAAATCTCATATGAGAGCAAACAACATCTTCACCTTTGTAACGAAAAATTTCAAGGAAGCAATATATTGCGCCGAAAAAAATATGCCGTAGTTAGGGCACCAATATACCGAAAGCTAGTGAATAATTAAGTAGCTCGACATCGCCGCTCGGGACGATAGTGGGTGACGTGATGCACGCAGTGACAGGCAGGCCGTGTCTGAGCTCTCCTCTCTTGGGAGCCAAGAGAATGAACGTAGAAAATAGATGCAACTATAAAGTGTCCTGAAATAACTTCTCACTTTGAAATGTCACAGCTGATTTAAAAAAAAAATATTACCTGCATAGGTTGTAACGACAACCTGTTAATCACAAAATACGTTAGCAAAGTAATTGAGCTGATAGTGAGACGTCTCCCTTAAGACAATGGAAAAATTATCAGAATCTCACAAACAGCTCTCCACTTGATCATTTATAAGTGTCTATAAGTGGCTTACATGAATAAAATCTTTGACTTTCAAGAATCGTTCTCGAAGTTTCAAAGTTATATTTTCAGGAATATTCTGAAGTATCTCAGAGTACGCCTGGAGGGTGCGAGCTGTTCTTTATCTACTAGTACATATATTAAGAAAAGGTATTGTTTTTATCGCTTTACTATTAAGTTTATTCAGGAAACTATGGTCATTATATAAAAATTGTAGTTAACATTTCATTAACATTACTAGCATGGAAATAAAGTACACAAAAGTTTGATGTATCGCTTAGACAATATTTAAAAAACCACAACTCTGTGATCATTGTGTATGTGCTTATTGAATACGCTCTCTCAAAACTTAACCTCCAGTGCTGACTTTGATCTTAATGGTAAATATTATGCTCAGATGCTTGTTAAACTGAACATAGCACGGATAGCCAAGCGGTATAGATCACCACGCGAGAGCCACTATGCGCGACGGACATACCGAGAAAGAAAGAAGTTCCGAGTCTTTGTGCTTTGTGCATGACTTTGCATGTGA
Organism: Trichoplusia ni; assembly: GCF_003590095.1. Classification (NCBI taxonomy): domain Eukaryota; kingdom Metazoa; phylum Arthropoda; class Insecta; order Lepidoptera; family Noctuidae; genus Trichoplusia; species Trichoplusia ni. The sequence goes on from NC_039492.1 coordinate 2,727,933, forward strand.
CTTTATGTTTGTAACATCCCGTTCAACACAACGATTAAATTCTTCAGTTCAAAAGTCTTTTTTTTTAATATCTCTTGGCCTCATGAATTTACAAATTTATCCTTTTTATGTACTTCAGTCATTTTATTAACAACGATATATTTAGTTAAGAAATTCTAAAGTCATGTTAATAGTGTTAATTAAAATAGTAACGTTATATTTTAAGGTCGTTGCCTCCCCTTGCGATCCAAATGTTTTGATAAACACACATTTTTTTTACTGTAAAATTACGTGATCTTATGATATAAGGTCGTTTTGTATGTAATTAAACAAATATATATTGTGTTAGATTCTCACCGCAAACAAACATGTTTGTGATAAACACGATCATATTTTTTGAGACTGGGAAATATTTGTCTATTATATGCAACAACTGTATGTACCTACTCAGTGATATTTTATTAATTTTAGTTCTTTTTGTACGATTCCCCCATAAAGAAATGTATTCATTGTGTCGCAGGGGATTTCACAAACATTTAAGTCACATGCTCGAAGGCAACCAAACTCAGGACTAGCACAGGCCAGCCGTGCATTATTTTCTGGACGAATATATTACCAACAAATTCTAATTCAATAATGTCTTCAGCTCTACCTACCTCCCAGGTACCGCAGGTAAAACTGAAAGTAAATACATATAAAAGCATTACCGTCAATATTGTCATTTATGTTAGGAGTCGCTCGTAACATTTGCAAACAGAATACAACTACCAATAACTGTAAAAAAGCGACTTATTGCGTAACGTATAACGTTTATAATACAATAAACTTGTTATGTGAAGCGCCTTCCAGTAAGTGTATATCTTCAAGCCTTCATACTTCCTTGGGTGAGCAGAAAGGACTTTTGGCCCGCAATATTGGTGCTTTAGTCAGAAGCTTTTAATTTTATTTAAGCTGGACCTGTTTAAACATATAAATAAACAAGATATCTATCTTGTTTTCATTTGGTGTTTCGGTATTGTAAATTTAATACCAAAAACCGGTAAAGTGCGTGTCAGACTCGCAACGTCCAAAACTAATTGACTACATAATGGTAAAATTTTTCACCGTACCTATCTTTGCTTACCTTCGACCGTTAAAAAAATTAAAAAAAAAAAAATTAAAAATATATTTATTAAAAACATAGTTCACATTACTTAAATACATGTACGAATACAAATGACTCGGATGTAAAACCAGTAAAAATATCTTAATAGTCTTAATCATAGGAGTTGAGTTAATCTACACCAAAACATAATAATATACGAGAAGGATGGTCTAAAGATAATATAGGGACACCCGAACTAGGTTTGTTTTAAACCTGTGTTTCGGGTTATCAGTGCAAAAAAATGATTGATGGATATTTTAATGTAATTCTATCACTTAATTGTATTATAAAAGACTAAGCAGGACAAGCTGTCCTGAATTATTTAATTACATTACCTGTACTTATTATTATAATTTCTAAGCTAAACAGTTTATTGTAATATTTCTAGCAATTTTTCCGTATCTGAGTAATTGAGGGACTGTAAGTATTCTATTACCATTCTATTACACCTATTTAAGCTTACACTATATAACTTTAGTAGCCTGTTAAATTTGTTATATAAATAGGGTCCTTGAAATAAATAAAATCTGTTAGTAAAAGCATGTTGCGTTTGTGGGTTAGTGCAAACTAAATCCTTTCTTCTCTTGCCGGAAGGTACCGGGCTGAAACCAATTTCAGTATGCTGGAGTCGTACTATATGTAGAATAAATAACTGGCGTACTGTAAGTACTTTGCATTCCCTGTATAACTGGTGAGTAGGAAACCTGAAAGGACGAAAAGTGGCGACCTTTAGGATTGCTCTTTGAGCACGTTCTAGGGGCAAGATAATAGATTTAGATGCACCACCCCAAAAAGATTACATTTTGTTGCTATTGCAGAAACTGTAATGCGTTATATGTGAAAATTACAAGTTAATAGAATTTTTAGCTATCGAGAATCGTAGAAGGATTTAGGCGAGGCCGTGATTACAAATGCCGGGCAAAGGCCCGGCATTTGTTATCAGAGAGCTGGATGAAAAAAAATCTAGCTATCACTTTCCATGAGATTTAGTCTGGTGACAGACGGATTGGCGTCAAGTCCTGAATGATACGGTTCCGTTTTTACAAACACAAAAATACCTACTTAGGTAGCCTTTTTTTAACCCGGGGACTCCTCATGGACTTTCTCCGCCCTAGCGATGGCGGAGAGGTGTGCCGGACTCCTACCGGCTAAAACCAAAGGAGTGCTTTACCCTGCCATTGTACCTGATACCACGGGAACGCGATGCCAACTATCGCGATTAATTAGGTAGCCTAACCTAACCAGGTACCTACGAATTTTCATCATTGGCCTAAACTTTTCATTTTCTCAAATGAAAGACGATTTACAGTTACTTATTTATGAGAAAATCCTGGACTAGAACCACAAAATTAACATAGAAAATTAAGGTAACTTTTACGAGAACTTCTGTTTAAAGAACCAAATATTAATGAGAGTGAACAGTGTATTTTACAGAACGGAGTGAGCAACGCGGTAAAGAGAGATGTATGCAAATAAACCGCTCGTTACGTATGCACAGAAATAATCAAAGCACGAAACTTTCATATGTCACTGAGGAATAAAATGCTTTTTAAAAACGTTTCATTTTATTTGTAACTCGGTGTAATAAATAGTGTTAATATATGTATAAAGATATCAGACAGTTCAGACACACACGAACATTGTAATAAGTCGGGTTTATATTATGAGGATCCGAGATTTCATTTTTGTTTTCTTCAACTTACTTCTCACATTCTAGCGGCTATTATAATTTGAAGATGCCTATTCCAAAAAACAATAAACAAATTCATAATTACTATTGAAATCATTACCGAGGTTAATTAAAATTAAAGTACGTAAGTAAGCACTATAAAGATAAGGCCTGTCAAGATCTCGCCAGTTTCTTTATCACCTGCAACTAATTTTGAGTACAACCCACCTGTAATCAGCTTTCCCAAATACTGAACTTTTACTGCCCACCATAAAACACACGTAACTATGTTAATCGTCACTTGAACTTATCTTAAGTAGTAAGTAATAACTTTAAACATGGATTTATTTCGTATATAAGTTGCCTTAATAGTTTGCCTTCAAAACGATTAAGAAAACGAAATATAATTAATACTTTTGACGGGAGTGTTGAACTTTCGTGTTATTAAACATTTGGGCACGCCTTAGGGCCTTTTCGACCTTATGCTTTAGAGGTCATTCTTACCTGTTATACTTAAAGCTAAACTGAGTACAGTCCGCTGTATATCTTTAGTATAGGTTTATCTGTAATATTCTCTGACGTCTCTACAATAAGGTCGATAATCAAATTTCGTTGTTCTTTCTGGCCTGCGCGGCACTGTACATATGTCGAGGTGTGCACGTGACTAGCTCTCGTCGCTCTCAAGCACAGCATGTCATTTACAAACTAACATGAAAATCATGTTCTCGTATAAGTTTTAAATTCCTTGATAGTATTTTAGAAATATTCAGTGTGTTGGCAATGTTCGTCGAAGAGTTGTTTAAAGCTATTAATAAAAGTGATTTGAATTTAAAATATGTTTCAAAAATTCAAATTTAATATGTTGCAGTCAAATATTTATTTAGTCAATTAATCTTATTCAGTTCTTTTTCGGATCATTTAAGTCCAATAAAAAATAGGTATCTGTTTTCCTTTAGGATACAACTCCATCATCTTTCAAACTACTCAACGTAAGCTCGAGAGGTCAAGTTAGAGTGTCATAACGAACGATCTGTCTAGACGATCTTCAGTAAATAATGTATCGCATATTACAGTTAGTACTGAAACAGTGGAACGCCAAATAATTATGTAGACGATTGTTTACAAAATACTATGAGATTAGATATTCGAGCTTAACTCACGTACGGAGATGAGTTTATCTTGCTATAACATTATCATGTGAGCGCTGGCTCCACTCTATAAGATATAACGAGCTTTGGTTTATGTGTGCGCGTGTCGTTACATAGTCACGACATAGTGTGGGGATCAAACCAATTATATACTTGTAGTGTCAATTAAAGGAAAAAGTGTCAGAATGTATTTTATTTTTAAGAGTTTTTTTGGATAATCTCTGATCTTCTTTGATGTTGATTTGATTTGTGCCTGTGATTGAAATATTTGTAAACGATTAAACACCTTATTCCAGAAACACAAGAATTAAATTCGTTAATTGCAAGAAAATTGTGAGAGAAAGAAATATGTGTGTGTGAGACTACCTATTACTGTCGATTATGTAAGATTTTTTAAAAATATGATTTGTAACTTCTCATCGGTTCCCTAGCCAGAAATATCATTATAAGTTGTTTATGTTTAGGAAGATTAGCGTGTCTAACAGACAAAAAATAGTTAAACATTGTTTTATGTAGGTATATAAAAAAACAGGTGCTCTAAATCCTGATTAAAATCATAACAATTTATTATAACACGCGTTGCATGTATTATACACGACACTTATTACACAACAGCCATAATTTAATACTTATTGACGCTTAAATTAATACACATTTAATGGTAATATTTTATACGCAGTTTATTATTAAACCCTGAATCATGATTAATGATATTTACCTCAGTAAATTTAAAATCAAAATCAAAAGCTTTTTGAAACACTTTTAACGTCGTATTCCAAAATGTTAATCCCTGAGGAGAAGAACAGGCAAAAAACTCGATTGCTTATAATATAAATGCGGAAAACATCACATACATTGTTCTGAACCCAAAGTAAGTTGCTAAAGCACTTGTGTTATGGAATTCAGATACAACGAAGGTACCACAAACACCCAGACCCGAGACAATGTAGAAATGTGAATTTTTACATTGACCCGATCGGGGATCGAACCCGGGACCTCAGAGCTAGTGACACCTTGAAACCGGTGTGTACGCCACTCGACCTCGGAGGTCGTCAGTCGATAAAATAAAAATCGATAATAAAATATTTCTTATAAATTACTATATATGTATGCAATAACAGCATAAAATAGCAAAACAGTTACATGTACAAAGAATTTATCACAAATAAATAAACAAACTCACCAATAAAAAAAGAATGAAATATAATATTATAGTCCCTAATGGAAATGTCAAAGATTCCAGGAATAGAGGCTGTAGTGAAACTAAGACCTAGCGCATGCGCGGAGAAGTAACTCAAACCACGCGCGATTATCATCTGCATAATCATTCATCAAATATATGCACAAATATAAAACTATTACTCTATAACTATATATAGTTTACACGAAACTAATCGGGTTAATTAGTCGACCCAACAGACAAACTGTCTAATTAGTTTTGTTGGAAAATTTACCAAATCAAATATATTAAATTACATACACCTTTGTAGTAATAAAGACGCGAGAATAAACAGTTATTAAATTAATAAATAATTATGAAACCGCAACGCAAAATTTATCATAATAAATTCAAAATATATCAGTAAATACAAGTTTTAAAAAGTCAAATAATCTAACAAGCATAAACCGTAAACTTCTCAAGCCTTTATTCAGTTAACTTTCATCAACATCCGGCTCCTACATGTAGGAGCGCACTTGACTAAGTGTATTACCGCGGCTTTGCCTATCGATGCAGATCTGTCGCTGGCCAGCGATCGCTCGACGAAAAGTCGGCTGCGGCCCGGATGACGCGTAATCCTGTTTTCTGAACCGACACCTGCTGTGACGGACTCACGGCCACTGGGGTTTTATTTACTGATGCTACATTGTTTTATTTTGCAGGTCATCTGATACCTACCTACTACAGTTTTAGGAAGTTTTGTTTTAGATCATTTAGGAAGTATATTACTGTTTTGTTGGTAATGTGTATCTGAAGGTTGTAAATGACAAAACCTTGAAAATATTTCGTTAGAATATTAAAATTCAATAACATTTGGTCCCAGGTGGCATCCGAACCCAAATCATGCCGTTAGCCTTACGCGTCTCTTTATAACAATTTGTGATACTCAGGGAACATTTTCCTCGTATTCCCGCATAACAAATGTAAAGTCCTCAGAGCGAAACCTCCAGAAAGTCATATGTCGTTAAGTGATTCAAGCTACTTGTTCCATACCAACTGGTCCCACGGGGGGCGCCACTAAGAAACTAACACCACACCGAATAAATTGCGTGTAAGGAAGTTCCCCATTCATATAATTATATACTTAAGGAAAACTAGCTTTTCCGGAACTGATGTAGATTTTCGTGTTTATATTGTTTTCAGGTAGCACGAAACTGAAACAGTATAGTTCTGGCGTTAGATTTAATATGTTACCAATTATTTTAAAATACAGGGACATTAGAGCTAAGCGTGACAATAATTTGTTTGCCGGAGTGTTTGCTTGTATATTTTTGTAGAATACTAATTATAAGCATATGAATTGAAGCTGTGTACCTACACAAATCTTACGATACACAACACGAGAATACAAGAATGTTACTATAGAGTCTTCATCATCTTTCTCCAATGTTTTAGAGTCAAAGCCTATGTCCTCAATCAGAGAAAACGACTTTTAAAATAAAGATTTAAGTTGTATTAAATTGATGGAGAACGCCTATTATTATCCAGCGATCGATTTGATTATGATTGTACAGCAGGCCATATCAATTAAGTTGTACGAAGTTAGCCTCAAGAATACCGGCAGGAGCTAAGGGTAAATGATTAAAATATAAGAATGATAAGGTGTTAACATATTCTCCATGACAGGTTATATGACAAAAAAAGATCTGAAATAATGTATGACGTCACGATTTTGCAGTACGAATAGTTTGAATCATGTATGATAGATTATATTCGTTATTTTTCATTGTGATACTCAAAAACAATTTATTTCAATTAAAAAAAAAATCATGAGTTTCGCTAGTCGAACTGATATTAGACGACATAGACCTGCAGCAGCCGCGCATCTTGATGCACTATGTGGGCCATCCCGAATTGAACTTAGTGTTAAAAAATATTTTATTCATTAATATTTGCTTTTTTAATACATTTCTTCGAACAAAAACTTACAGATACTCTTGCCAACAATTTGTCTTTTCGCAGCAGGCCTTGGAAAACCGCCCTGGATAAATGTAAATCTAATTTAATAATAAGAGATCCCTTTGGCACAGTTTCCAGTGTTCTGTTCTTTGATATTCATTCTATTACCGATAGTTTACTTACTAATTAGTCGATCCAAGTTAAAGTAAAGCCTTTATCAATGTTTGATGTTCAGCGATTAATTACAAGGAGCCTGTTGTAGTTATAGCACAGATACGACGAAAGCTAATTATATATTCCACTGAAAAGATTAATGTTGATAAAATTTTCTTGAAAATAAAACAGTACATTATGGAGATTAACAAAACCCTCCAGCCGCTTTTATGGCACATTCTTAGTCATTTTTCATGAGCAATAGTAAGTAATATAAAATAAAAGAAGCTTAAACCTCAACAGCTGCTAAAATATTAAAATAACGGTGATTTATTAAAAGCGTTTATTTTTAAATTATCTTCACTTATATTACATTTCAATAAGTTTCCAATCGAAAGTTCTTCAAAATGTTTTATCTCAATTTTATATATTCCCTAACCCCTGTCTGTCAAAACGTTGATTAGTATTTAGTTTATTTTAAGCAAACGCTCTACTCTTGTTCAATTCGTCTCTCGATAAGTGTGAGTTGTATTAACGGACTAGTTTACTTGGTAATTAACTACACAAACAACCTGTTTCACCTACAACATGCAGGGGCGGAATTGGCAAACTGAACCAATAGGCAAGATACCCAAGAAATCATCGCTTGAACAATTCCGATCTCTCACATCCCTCTAGAACATCAAGATTCCAGGGCAATTGTCAGGCCAGCTAACGGCAATTAGCATTGACAAGCAAACCCATACAAGCAGGCATCCTAACCTCAAATTGGCTTTGTGGCGCGACTAACAACACACAACATCCAATCGAAGTCACTCACAAAACTCGACAAACGTAATCGTTACCCTGCGACAGCCCTACAAAAGGGTTTAGGTATCGAGTACTCGGTATCGAGACGAAATCGTAATCAATCATCAATTTAAATCGGAAAGTAATTAAACCGAGCGCGGCTCTGAACGTTACTCCAAATGTTTCAAGTCGAATCATTCTCTCGTTATCGATAAGTAGCGAATAATTGTAAAAAGGTAATCAATTTTCAATATAATTTATGTGGATTTATAAGTTGAAGGAAACTTGAATATTAAAGTAATAAACAGTTAGCAATAAAATATTGCCGGCGTTCTGTGAAGTACGTTTCAATGTATTTGTCAAATTGAAACTTTCACAAAATTATGACTTCTTTAACTTTATTGAGAAAATGAAAGTTCGAAAATACTTAGCAATAAGGAAAATGTTTGAGGTCAATAGTTACGTCTGCGGGAGTAGTTAGAAGAACTTTAAATGTGTTTGTCGCAATAAATTAATAAGCGCTATTGCTCCTTATATGTCTAAATTTATGTTTCGCCAAATACCCTGCGGGCCCTGCTCATGAGAACAGTACGTAGGTATACAATATCTGTACTAAGTGTAGCAATAGGTAAGCAGAGGCCGAATAAAAATATACCTCGAACATTCTCCTTCACAAACACGTAGATAAACGAAATAATTTAGTGTTCCTCGCCCTTACGTGATCCAATTAGGAGCAAGCATGTTGATCTGGTAGAAAAACATCAGGCTGCCGATTGTCTGACCACAGGAGCCGTAAAACTTTCTCTGCTCTTCTTAATTTATTACTTATCATGACAGTTTTAGTGTTGCTGCCTTTTTGTATATTTAATAGGAAAGCATTTTAAGATTTTTCTTTGTTTCATTGTATGGAGGTATCTAATTTAAATTGTACGGGCCACAGAATTTATTTTGAACTCCCCGCAGAAGTATTGACTAGTTTTATGAGTTGTGCGATTTTTATTGTAGCAATTTGGCAAAATAATGATTGCTATAACGCAGTAATTCACAATACATTAAATGTAAAGTTTTAAATGCAATACATCAGTTTCTCTTTTTGTTTCAGGTGAATGCCCTGGAGGTCACTTTTGATTGCTCGTAAAGGTAAAGCTGTAATGAGGCTTTTATTATTTTTATTTTTTGCTTCAGACCTCCTTAACGGTCGACTCTAGCAGGTTTTCCCATACGTCAGCTGTGTGTCACACGTTGGCTCTAAAATAATGATAGCGTCTTAAACAATATTACATCTAAAGTAAATTCTAGAAACGATCTAACGCCTCATATGGTAACCATGGCAACCAGTATTGCCCCACCTGAAAGACTGCCTTGTTTACTGCGACTTTAATTAATTTGAATTACCTCGCTTTTATATTTTGAAAATATGAATATCAACAAATCCGGATTGCCTTAAAAATTCTATTAACATTTAATTTAGATGTAAATTTTGTTTCTTTTTTCAGTTACCGTATTTGCATGCGGCATTTGTATATTTTAGACCTCATTTTCGTAAATAATTTTGTTAAACTAAGTGTTTCCTTATTTGAGTTTCCTACCTGTATTTACAGTTAAACGAATTTTAAATTGCTACGACATTGTAGCTGTCGTAGCTGTCGTAGCCGCGATCGTAGCTGTCTACATCATTTGACATATTCAGTGCTCCTCTACCTTCAAATCACATAGAGATTGGTCTCATCAGTTAAAGTAACTTCACGTTTTATCGATTTTGTTCTATAATTACTAATCAAGCAATCTGCAAACCGACCGATATATAAAACAGAAATATCATGAAAGTAGAGAAAAGTTGAATCTCGTACAAAACATTGTAATGAATACAATAATAACTCATAGTTGTAAACGTGTCGGTGCACTTTGTATTTATATTCATAGATGGCAATTAGCGATAAGACCGGCCATTATAATTACTTTTATTTTAATGCTTATCCCGTTAATTATTCAAATGGCGAACAATAAAGTATTATGTTCCGCCGCGGGTAATTTAATTATGTTACTATCGCAGACATTGTGTTTGTTAGTTTTGATTAGAGTGTCCTCACGGTCTTTCAAAATGTTTTAATGGAGTTCCCTAACTATTGTGAATTAAATATCCAACAGTCAAGTTTCGAAAAGTACTTAAATGAATAAAATAATCGTTCTGAGAAAAGGCAGACGCGCGGCGATTCCACACACGCTTTGCTCTACATATATTCTATTTCATTTTAATGAGCTGAACATCTACCAGTGCACTGCAACAGTCAACTCGCATCAATTTAACACTTAATTCCAATCACATCTGATCTGTGAAGGTCTCATCTCCTATCATAGATTCCCACAATTAGTTGCCATAACAAAATGTCGGCGTGTCAAGTGTCATGGCGGGCGGGTGACGTCACTGTTTATATCAAGCACTTGTAAGTGCGTAGTTATAACTTTGCCTCACAACCTCCCAAGTCATTTTGCATAACTACAAAAGTTTTAAGTTAATCTTGAATTACTTAGTTATCTCAGAGCTTTGTAAGGTTACGCCGCGTGTTTTTACTGTGTTATACTTTGAAAGATTTACAATATTTAGTGGTTTGTTCAACTATTTTGAACTTTGTTAAACACACACTTGATGCCGTCTTTTTGAGCTCATAAGTGTATGGTTCTTGAAGTTTGTTTTTAGTATAAACAAGGATATCAAACGAATGTGTCAGTGTATCGTGATGCTTGGTGGAAACAAGCTTTATGCTGACCTATTTAGTTAAGTCAAATGTGTCTTCTGATGGAAAACGTTAAAATTTGTAACTACATAATGAATTGCATATTAGTAAATTGAACACGCGACAGAAAACCCATTCTAGCAATACTTTACTTTTAACAAGTATTTAGTTTTATTATTTATTTATTGACTTGATGCTTAACTTTTAATGAGACCATAATTTATGATACGAATTAATCATTACTACGCAAGCTTTAATTTCTGCAGTAAGAATAAAAACATAATCTCTGCGAAATAAGTAGACGACAGCAAGTAATGAAATACTTTTATCTGTGAACTAATTACCTCACACATTCACCGGTCCACACATAGGTGGTAAAAAGCTCGCCCGAGCAACCCTCGAAACTAATAAAATATAATCGTTTTCCACGTGAACTGGTATAACTTTGGGCTGGAGTTATAACTCGGCCAGCGGACTCGGGTGGCTGCGGGGGAGGCGGCGCGGGGCTGGCGGGCGGGGGGGGGGAAGCTGGAGGTACGGGGCATGTTATAGGCCGGTTTATGCGAAGTCATTCGCGCCTCTCTAATATTAAACAGTGCCGATCTGTACGGCCTGTTGTATCTGCACCGAGCGTTACTCTATGTAAGTAATAGAGGTATTATTTCGCTGGTGCGCTGCTGCTATTGTCTGTTTGCCGGTGTCTGGAATCACTTAGTTTTAGTAGTCAATTGTTTTCGCTGGAGCTATGTCGAGTAGTAGCTGTTTAATGAAAGGATTAAGAGTGGCCTTGTTTTGTCTTCAGTTTCAGGTTTCACTTTCCATTAATTTCGGCAGTCAATTAAAAACCTACCCTTTTTAGGGTTCTATATCTAAAGGGTAAAGACGGAACCCTATTACAAAGACACCAATATCTGTAAGTCTGTCCGTCCGTCTGTCGCCTAGCTACTCATAATAGTAATAAAATTATATCAGAATCATTGATTTTTGTTTTAAGTCAAAATAATTGTTGTGTATTTTTTTTGGGTTTTCCTATCTAACTCAGATCCGATCCGATCCAGTATAAAGTAACTGACTCATGCAGCTGAACACTTTTCATGGAGCTCCACAATCCGACACACACCATAACTACCAGTGCTAACTTGCAACATAAACAGCATTATTTATCCCGCAAGCAATCACGCACAATAATAATTTTGAATAGAAATCATTTTACACTTGATTACTTTCGAAATGATTTAATTAACGATGCGGGTGATCTGACTAATTATCTGCAACGTTTCGCTAATTAATGGTACGCTGTCGACAAATAACGTGACGCTGCTCATTGTCTCCGTATGACGCGGGTTTCATGCACGCTGCAGGTATCCAACACGGGTTGTAAGCTCATTTAAAAATATGTAACGTTCAATCTCATTAAGTTCTGTGACGTACGATACATATTCGTTAATTCGTATTCAATGTTTAATTATTCTTGTATTGAGATTGAAGCTGCAATCCAACATGAAATATCAGTTAATTGAGGTATTAACGTTCCTCTAAACATTAATTTAATATTTTAAAGCTACGCCTTTTTTCAAGATCAATAAATCACAAAGTCCATACAATATACTAGGTGGCACTACAATTTAATGAAATTTTTAAAACCGTTTCCATTGGGAAATCATACACGAAATTGTCTCTCAAAAAATCTATCCATAATTCGATGTGAATAAATGAGGCATGTAGCTGGTGTACCAAGCAGAGTTATAATTATGTAAGGTGGTGTACCGCGGCGGGTACACAGGCGCTCGGCACTGCGAGTACTGGGATATTCATGAAGTGGCTAATTATTGTCGACACTCGCGCACTACTGCCGCTGTGACCTTACGCTGCAAATGCGACTCATTGTAATTGCAGCTGCTTGTAATGTTATTCATTGCATTTGTGCACAGTTTTCTCTCATGTTTTTGAAAAACTTAATTAGATTAACGTAATTATTAACTTTGAAGTCGATTGTCGTCAGATATAAAGCTGTCTAAATAATCTTTGACACCTAAAATACATATCGGACTGAAAACTCAAAATAACACTGAATGAGTTCGACAGGAAAGATGAATGCTAACGAAGAATCAATAGAAAATAACTTTAAGTATATACTATTTCAAACATGGTAATAACTAAAGACTTTTTGAGCATGAGAACAATGCCATTTTCCCCATAATAAAACGCTCTTATCTAACTATAACTACACGCATAAGATTTGTAAACATTAGTTTATAATTTAATGTACAATAAAAGCCGGCCCGACTACCCCGTCTGTAAATAAATAAGTTTTAAGGATCGTTCATGTTAAGCTTATAATTTTGATTGTTTCGTAGTTCTGGACCCTTAAATGCCATTACTTCTGATTTAAAACTTATTTGTACAACGTTTACCCTCGCATTAATTTTAGTTTATTATGGTTAGTGGGAAATGTCTACCAATGTAGAAATTGTTGTAATTTTTTTATTGACACGCTTTAAATTCCTTCAGAAAATTCTCGTCTTTACCAATAGAACTCTGAATTAAATCTGACAGCATAAATTTAAGTCAGATTTTTTTTGTAAGTAATCAACTCGTACTGACAGCAACTATCGCACAACCAGTTGTCATTCGCAGTTGCACGATATGTTGAGTGTCTGCATACTAGACATCGCTTATTCATTAACAAGATTCAACTTGAAACTGTTATTGCTACAATAGCTTATTAATATTACCCATTACGACATTATCTTCTAGACTGTGACGCAGCATTAATCTCGTCTGGATAACTCTCGCGGAATAATTAAATTACATAGTAGTCGCTGAGCCCTTCAGTACTGAAACAATGTATATCATTTTATTCTTGTAATCCTCAGAAAAATCCTCTCTCATATAGTTGGGAGACCATGTCGTTATGAAGCAAAACATGCAAGGTAATTATTTGTTGTTTTATTAATACAAGATTCGTATAAAATCTTATCAAAATCAAACCAAGTCAAACTTTATTATTGCGTAAAATGCGAATCTTATGTTTTCTTTCCCTATACATTTTCTCAAAAACCCTAGTTATAGCTGCACGATAATATTATGCTTTTACATTTAATACCTACATCAAAACCTCGTCCTCAAATCATCGATCCATACTTCCTCATACAAAATCTGTAAAAGTAATTTCCGAAACAGATTACAAGGTAAGAAAAAACATCAAAAAAATATTTCCATTACTAATAATAATTTGATTTTGGTCCCGATATTATTTTACCAACTAAACGCTCACAATAATTGCACAAATTGGATCTCGAGTTTCAATTATTTTTTTCTCGGTAGAGCTGTGTTTCTGCTGTCCATTAACAATGAAAACATTTAGTTAATCACTTTACTAAATAACGTGGGATTGGGGACGTGGGGTTCATATTTATCGTTTCGACCTCACAATGAATAATTGAGTTATAGCTAAATACTGAATGCATTTCGGATTTATTCGAGTTTCACTTGGTGTATATTGTGTACTCGAGTGAGGCAAACAAAGTTTAGTTATAAATAATTGATTGCCTTTTTTATTTGAGATCAAACGTTTGTGCTGCAGTCAGACAGGTTGATTAAATATAAATAATAAATTAATACTTTTATTGCTTGTTGATAACTTAATTTATTCTTTAGTAAATTATATTTACTTGAGAATTATAAATTGAATGACGTTGCTCGAAATTGTTATAAATGTGTTTCTATATTATTAACGTTCTATATTATCATTTATCTTTTTTTAAATCTCAGCTTAGTTACAAACATTCGCACTACTCAGCAAAATTCCCCGTCCCCCTCCTACCGCGTAACCCTCAGTTCAGTCTTACCCAGTTTTTTCCGGCGTGAAAGGGATTACTACTATTCATGATGATAACGCTAGGTACACGGTACACGTAGTACGCAGGCTCGATATAACGCAAACATTAACATGCTCACATGGTATTCTTTTGTAAGCTGTGGAGGTGCGAGGCGCCCGCTAAGTAGGGTTGCTACAGTTTACTTTTTACGCTTTATTAAGAAAAAGCTCAGTGACATTCCTCGAGGGCAAAATTTATTTTTGCTAATGATGAAATACATGAAAAACAACAGTGAACTCTCTTTTACAAATATCATAAAATCCCGGTGCTGAGATACAATGATGAGTAATAAATTTGCAGTTATTGATTCCCGCATGAAAACTCTTTATGTTTCTTAGAAAAATATCTCAAACACTTAGAGAAGAAGCGACATTCATAGCTCTAGTGATGCTTTATAAATAAAAAGAGCAAACCTCAATTAAGAAAAAAAGGAAAATTGATCCAAATAAATCAGGGCAACCCTAAGTAAGAGGGCAAGAAATGTAAGCGCAACTCATTAAGAATTAATTCTGGCGATAAATCCGGCGGGGCAAGGTCGCTGCCCCCTCCCCCCCCCCCCATCAGCTCCAGATAAGCTGCTCATCTGCATACCAACCGGAGCTCGATGCACAAGTTTTTTGGCCTCCAGTTTACTTTTGTTACCATAATTGTATTTCCTGTTAAGCGACAACCAGTTTTATTTAAAATTTCGCTCAAGTTGCATACTCTTCTGTGAAGTAAGCTTTCGTTCATGGTTTATGGTATGCGGTCAACAACAGCAAATGAAATAGAATTTGCTCCAAACTATATAGAATAATGTAACACCAATTCACGTTAAACTTTTCATTCGTCTCAATATTTGGTTCCAGCAAGCTTGGATTTGTCGTGGACTGGTCATGTCACAAAGCATTCCAATAGTCAGATTGAATCTCGTGGGAGCCCTGTTCCAGACTACACCATGTATATCGATGTAAACCTTCAGATATTTTCACCATATATAAAAGAACATAACACGACGCTGTCTTTTTTCACTTTCTGAAGTTTTAATGTACATTAAATAAAAAATTGTTTACAGAAAGTATTTTTCGTTTAACAATTTTGAGTCAATTATACGAACGTACTTGATGTTTCTGCAAATTCATTCGAACAAAATTAAAAAATAAAACAGTTTCAGAATTGAACGACGGACTTGAATACAGAAGTCAGACGGCGGCGCTGCCCGGGGCTACGGTACTGCGGGCAAACATTACTGGTAATTGAAAGAGTAATGTGAATCGTTACAAGTCATTTCATAACAGAGTTACTACATTCGGGGGAATGAGAACGCAAATGTAAAAATATAACGGGTTCAAAAATAAACATGCTTGAAAACTCGAATAAACGTTAAACCATGTTGTGATATTAAACCCATGAAACATGTGAACAAATAAACGAAGTCTAGTCTATATGTCCCAGTTCTATATAATATAGGTACACAGAATCTTCTTCAGATCCATATAATCCGTTAGCCATGTTTTCGTTCATACAAATCCATACATAGAATCTCAAGGCCATAATGTCCTATCATTTGATTAATGCAGCTATAGGATTTATACATCTAGGCTGGGAGAACAAAAGAGCACAATGACTGCATCTCTTAGAGTCTCTTAAATACATATGATATATTTTACGTATTTTATTTGTATGTTACGTAGAATACATACATAGGTCTAGAAAAAGTATCGTAACAGTCACAGTCGTGCTACACGACACGTTTGTCTCCCGCTACAAAAACTTCTCTACAATAAAGACACCAGCTCTCGTCTAACCAAAATAAATACACAGCGCTAACAAAAACTGAAACAAATAGCAGCGTGTACGGGGCGCCGAGTCCCATCGGCGCACGTATCCCTCACAGTCATAAGTTAGGTTATATTTTTTGTTCGTGAGTACCGACCGCGTCAGAAACCTAACACCACAAAAAGCTTTTACTGAAATCAAAGCGCGGCACACACCAATTATTCGGCGCAGTTCGGCGGTAACGGCTCTGTACGGCACAACGACACTGTTGCAGATGGAAAACTCTATTTTATTATTCAATATTGTCAAGAATGGTTTTGGAATATTTCGTTGTAGTAGACTTTCTTTCTTTAATTATAAGAGCTATAGATCTGTCTCATTCGTCAAATGTTCACATATTATGGGAGGTGTTGTTTCCCGCGCCACCAGAGCCGACTCTATGACTCACGCTGCACGCACCGTCCCGATGCGTCGTGACGCGCCGTGACTCGCCGTGATCGATCCCGCCACCAATACGAGATTCATCCCAGTTCACGGCCGCGATCTGATCCGTTACACTCAGAATCGTCTTTAACGAACATTTGAATTTAGAGTGGAGATTTAATTTTCGACGGTTTGGTGATTACGACAAAGGAATGGAATAATGGAATTGTTTCAAATAGGTTAATGTTGGGTTTCAAATGGCCGTATTGCCGTCGATAGCGTTCTATTGAAACTCAAAGTAATCTTATTTAAAACGAAGCTGCTTTTATTCTATTGAATAAAATGTTCCGTAGTGAAAGAACTCTGCAAACATAACCGTGGCAGCAATATACATGTTATATATTAAATGTATCATTTACTGAAGATATATTACTGAAAATTTGGAGTATTGCAGAAAGCTCAAAAATAATGTGTCGTTGAAGTTCATTTAAAGAGAATGTCAAAAGATATTTCGAATAATAATACTACAAACAGTTCATTGCAGCCTCCAATATTCTGGAAATACAATCAAAATATCCTAAACGATATAGCCATTGTGTTCAAATTCAATCTAGTGCACTATTGTGATGAAGTGAAGGATGGGCGATACAGGGCTTCAAAAAATATAATTATGGCGTACACTACCAATAACTAAGAAGAAATACTTTTGTAATCGAACTCGTGTACTGCGCGATGGACACAAGTTATTGCTCCAAACTTCTAAGTAACTAAACCCCATAGTTAATTTGCTAATACAAAACTAGATAATGTCCTATTGGTAGTATAAATTATTCGCAATGAATCAGATTTTTCTTAATTGTCTTTTAATCATGCCATGTCTACAGAGTTCTTAAAATCTGAACGTGGGCTTCGAGAAAATAATAATAGTGTAATAACTGCAGACACACCCTCGAGCTAACTCAGCTGAATGCTCTAAGTGTTCACGTTTACTTTCGTAAAAATCTTTTCGTATCTTTCTTTTCATAAAGTCACAAACAGTTGCAAAACAAAATTCTTTTACCATTTCCACAGGTTTGAATGCGGCTGAGCGAGCCGTAAAATAGCCCAGTACTAGGAGCTAATACCCGGTGCTGCAGTACTAGTGCATTCAAGAGAATCTCAAATCCGGTTAGCCGGTATCCGGGCTTTCGGCGCGGAGCGGCGCCGGCCCGGGAACTTGTATACACGCCTCATTCACAACTTACTGCGAGCGGTTCCATTAATAAAACAGAATGAAAACTTTTATGCCGCCGTCATTTTAAATATATCCGATATTTATTATTAAATGAAAGATGAATTATGCCAGCTCGAATAATTGGGATGGATAATGGCGTAATAATTTATACGTACATAACTTTCGCAAAAGTTAACTTTATTAATATTTATGAACATTATGCTGCTGCAAATTAGTAACATTCTTATCGAAAAATCATTGTGTCTTCCCAATGTATTATTTTTGCATTTACCGGGGAGGTATGGATCAACTTACGGAACGCAAACACAACCAAATTGTTACCTGGAAGATTTTTCGACGATGTATAGAAAATATAGATATTGTTCTGTCTACCTTTACTATATACCTACATAATAAATATATTTAAGTGTGACCGAAGCTGTAGGAGTACTTCATTACACAGTTTATTATCGAGCATGTTATGCGGTATCCTCACAATCGTAATTAACTATCTAATCAATGAATATGTTAATTTATCAGTGAATATAATTATTATGTTGAAGTAGTTTGTAATTAGATGCGTGCCTGATTGATCGGTCACCAGTGACCGGAGCGCTGCTGGTTTGTAAACATCATCACTTTGATTAGTTTTATAATGTTACGACAATTTCAACCTATTAATTATTAGCTATATTTGTCCATTTTAAAAGTAATATTTTGACAGGTTGTTAAGTTACTGTTAAGCAGGCACCACGCTGGAATATTTTCCAATCCATAAAATAACTATAGTCATAATGAAAACTGCAATTTTTTGCATAAACATTACTGTTAAAATACTTGGGTGCGGAAGCCGCCATTTTGTCTTAAAATGTAATTCTTTATTTTTTGTTGGCCGAGTTTTAATATTCTTTACATTGTTTTTAACGAGAATTCCAATATTTTAAAAGCAAAATCGAAAGCCCTCGAACTGATTTCATATAGTTATTGTTGAAGTATTCAATAACATCAGTATGGCTGAAACATGTTTCTATTGAATTGAACTTTGTTGTTTATTTGGACGAAAATACTTTATGCGTGGAGGTACGTTTTTGTTATGCTTACTAAATATCAACATTGGCCTAGCCTTTCCCAACTATGTTGGGGTCGGCTACCAGTCTCACCGGTTTCAGCTAAGTACCAGTGTTTTACAAGGAGCGACTGCCTATCTTACCTCCTCAACCCAGTTGCCTGGGCGACACGACACCCCTTGGTTAGACTGGTTGTCAGACTTTTCAAGCTTCTGACTACCTGTAACGAATGTCAAAGATGTAAGAATAACAGCCGGGACCCAAAATTTAACGTGCCTTCCAAAACACGGAGGAACTCTTTATGACAAAGATGGTAACCCATCTACGGACCAACCGCGTCAAGCATAGCTTAACCTGTGATCGTTTCACTTATGCGGTTATAGCTTAGCCACGAGCTCCTCTTATGCCTACAAGATATGAAATATCGAAATGAAATATGTATAAATACAATATCTAAATGATTTAAGGATACTCATTAAATTTAAAATAATATCTAAAATCGCACTTTGCTTACTTATTACGCTGTAAAGCAACCTTCAAAACACGTTCCTTTCAATTCTTACAAACATTCCTAAACGTGCTATGTGTGTGAGCGTTTTTAAGGCAAAAAGTCACTTTCTTATATCTAATTATATGACTTTGTGCGATCTGATGAAATACTTTGGAAATAGAAGATTTAAGGGCCTATGTTTAATAAATAATTTTCAATAAATGCGTTTTAAGAATATTTTTGTAATGTACAAAATAATTATATGTAATATTAAAACGCATTGCATTATTACCTTATTGGTAAACTTAATAAATACCCAAGATGGCTTAACAAAAATGCAAACGAAAATGTGGAATTTACATTTTAATGTATATTTTATACATTGATTATTGTTTTCTTGTTCCATTTCTCTTCCACATCTATAATAACCCGTACAATAATATGCTCAGTACGCCTCAAAGTAGAACAAGCTTCATTTTCTGCGCATTGTCTTCCCTCTCACATTTAACTAATTATACACATTGAACTAAACAATAAGAAGTTCTACTATCATTATAACTCTAGGCACATCAGCCCCACAAGTGGGCAAATCTCAAAAGTCGTTTACAGCACCGTTGGTGTTTCAGTAGGGCGAAGTAATTAAAACACATATTGGTGAGGCGCGGCGACGTGCGGTGCGTACTTGTGGAGGCCGACGTACTCGTTAGCGCAGACAAAGCTGGGAGGCGCGTGTGTGCGGGCGACGCCGCGGCAAGAGCCTGTATGTCTCTCTTATAGCTTTATGGAAGCTCGTGTTTTCAGTAAATCGTCGCTTACTTGTTTCACGACAAGTCTAAAGCATTCTTTATTTAGTCCTTGTAGTATTTGTAGATCACACAAACGCTTATCAAGCACATTAGCCTTGGCTTGATGACCACAATCACTCGACTACCTGTACAGTGGAATTCATGCATATGCGATAACATGAGTCATTTTTCTATAGTATTTTCTCGTGTGCTACCGTTTTCCATTTCATATTTAACAAGGCATTTACCCCAGATATACAAATTCAATTCAATCACTAGAAACGTGAACCGATAAAACTAAAACTCCAAAAACAACATTCAGAGTGAACGCAAAAAAATTACGCAAACAAAAACAGTGTCAAAGAACAATACATCACAATATATCAGGACGGTCGTCCCGCGTCCCGGCGCGGCCCGGACCCGGCGCCGGCTCCCAAACGATCCCCAATTTTAATTAAATTATGTTTATTCTGTTTTAGCTCCGACTCAAACTCACCGTCAACAGTACTGGCCTGAGTTCTTTCAAAGTTAAATTGGAATAGCAACCGTCAAAGTTATAAGAATAACGCTGTGTATTTAAAAGTTAACGGGCACAAGTGTAAGCGCTCACCGACAGATTATTACGAGAACTTCGAAACAATTTTGTTATTGTTTTTGCCTTGTTTATAAGGATCCTCTGTTCATTTGTGAAATGATGCGATTGAAGTGCTTCACTTTAAAATTGTCTACTCTATTGATCCTCAAATGTAAGGCGAGATATAATTTATTTTATAATAAAAATAGCAAAAAAACTTTAAGAGGAATAAATAATCACGTCTTATAAAGTTTAACAACTCTCAACAACAGTTATTATATAACTTAAGATAGTAAAATTATTACTTTGAGTCGAAAAGACCGATATCCCGAATGATGAACTAAAATATTTCAAGGTTTAACACCTTGAAATATTGTATACGTTGCATTTTCATATATTAACTGTTTCTTTAACATCCAAGTAAACCTTTGAATGACCTTCAATTGTCTAATTAAAACTTTTTACTGACAAACGAGTATGGCATTGTTGCGGGTTCGTTGTGGTCAAGTTTAATTAATAACACTGAACGACGGACACATAAAATGTTTTAATGGACTATTGCTTTTATTGACAATTTCTTTTCATTCACACATTAACTTCATGGGAAGAGAGAAAAAGGACACGATCCTTTTTAAAGGCGTGCACGGGAACACAAGTCCAAAACGCAGAGGCAGAGGGGTATTTGTAATTATGTTGGTTTCTTTAACACAGGTTGACAAGAGCTATCGATCAAATATGTATTATTAGGTATACTATAGGTACGACATTGCAACTTTTATGGCTAATGTAAGGCTTCAAAACGAAAAGGCAAAATCTTTTTTCAGAATAGTTACGTGAATATGTTGTTAATTAAATCGAATACATCCATACGATCGTATTGCATGTTGTGCATCTCAATAATCATTAAAACTGTTAACATAAAGCCGTGGTATTCGAAGGCGGGCGGCGGAATGCGGCACACGGCCCGGAATGCACCCGTGTGCCTCCTCGGCCCGGCCCGGCCGGTATTCTGATGACCTCTTCAAGTCCAGCCTGCATTCCTCACGATACAACCTCAATACTTTGTTACCTACCTTTACATGTGCTCGAAATAACTGTTCGAAGCCAATTCAATATTCGTCGACAGTGAAAATGTTTCTGTTTAATGTTTTTCTTTTTCTTTATTTTTTAGAAAGAGATGAGGTGTTCACCTAAGCTAATACATACATACAAAGTTATACTATGCTTTTACAAAATATCAATTTTTGAATTCTTCCATTTCATTATTTAGAATAGGGATTGCGATAAATGTTGACTTGTAAAGTTAATCGGCGGTTGTCTCCTTAAGCTGTAGAAGCGCGGAGAGCGAACCGTGACGTAAAGGGCGCTCACTATCGTACTTCTTTCGTAAAAAACTAACAAAAGCGATGGACGGTACGTGATCTAATTAAAAATTTCCCCTCGTGAGTCTACAAAGTAACTTTTTCAGCTGAAAAGAAAACTTGTAGACACAGAGATAAGAGGAAAGTTGTAGCGTGGCGAGCCGGCCCGCCTTCGGTAAATGGTAAATGGCGGGAGCACGCCCCGTCCGAGCGCTATCGCGGCATCAGCGCGGCGCCCGCGTGACGCCCGCCGAGTCCGATACCTTCATTGTTTAACGTTTACGTTGTGTGTTGTTGGCTGAGCCCACGCTGACAGCGCTAATCTAGTACTCTTTTAAATTAGATTCCCGGCTCGTTAATCAGAGCTGAAAATGTTATTGTTGAGTGCATGTTGCGATTGCGAAACATGTTCACACCTCCCCTGGCTTTGTATTTTCAAACAAATGTAACTCTGACACAGAAAGCAAAACGGCTCTACATAAAATATTTCTTGCCACACGTCAGTTCCACATTCAAGTTTCACAGGTAGGTACCGAAATTAGAGATCCGAAGTTACTGAGCCCGCTCACGAGGCATGGAAACTGCTTCTCTATGCATTTCGTCCATGCATTCGTACATGAAAGAGCTTTAGAAATATGTTCACTACGAAGAGTAAACGCCGAAAATAATGAATTTCGGAGATGCATTTTGAATATATGGGGCACACAACTGATGAACGAGCGCTTTCAGGGCCGACGACGTCAGTGCGGGCGCGCGGCGGCCGGCGTGCGGCGCGGCGGGGGCCCGAGCCAAGCCTGCATTATGCATGCCGCCCTACATCCGCGCTATGTGCACTATGTTTACTTAGATTACAATTTTAATGTTATAATTGTCTGCCTCTAATTGGGTATGTGGAACTGCATGGCTTCTGAAAAAATGTCTTACGTATACTTGGTCCTCTGTTCCTAGCTAGGTACTAGAACATCTACATTAATCAAAAAATAATTGCCGAAATAACTAGCAAAATACATTCATAGGTACTATATAGGTAATAGAGTGGTTTTTACAAAAAGTGCGTCGCTAGATTGTCCGAGTAATATAAAAATTCTAACGAGGAATAAAATGATTTCGGTTTGGATATTTTTATTCAACATTTTTGTGTAAAAGAATAATAATAAGTTTCTACTGCACCACTACCATCAGGCATCTACTTTCCACAATCCAACATCTGCCAACACATCAAATTTCATGAAATGCGATTGAGAAGTAAAGATTTCCTTTAAGATTGAATGAACAGACTAGTTTTCCAGCTGAAGTTTGGTATTAATAGTTAAAGGAGCGGTATCAGCGTGTTTCCGTTGTCAGACGCTCGCAGTTCTATCGGTTACTTAGCGGATTGCCTCGTATCGGGCGCGTTGATCTCCTCGACAATGTGCTGATCGCGTTCACAATTACAAAGGTGGTCCTTAAAAGGCTCCTATAGGGTCTAGTATTGTGTTGAGTAAGTTTAATAGCTTCTAAACTGAAATCCTAATTGGAAATTTAACAGAACTACTGATGTTTTTATGTCCAATGAAGCCCTTATCTAAGAGTGGTTTTTGATAGTGGCTTCGCCCGTATCGATACAGAAAACGTCATCAAAATTGATTCAAAAGGCCTACCTACCACGCTGCCCATCAACATACACAAAAGTGCAATGACGTATCATAAAGTCATAATGATTATACACTTTGAGTAGGTAGTTCAACTGCAGATATAGTAGGAAGTATGAGTTAGGAACTGGGCGCTGGAGATCACAGCGTATCGGTGACAGTAATATTACATCAATTAGCGTAAGTGTACTTATGTCAAGTGGTTCACAATAACACGCGCATGTATTACAGGCTCCTGTCATACACTCAAGTGGTAATATCACGCTCTTTGTGGCGTGATTACACATCTGTGTTACTGCAGGAAACTAAATTAATGTCCTATGAATAATTAAACGCGTCAGTTGTTGTTTAAGGCAGGTCATAAGAGAACAAGCTTTGTTATTCAGGTTAACAGTCAAAAAACACAATGCAATATAAAAGGTTTAACTGTGAACCAATAAAACTCCAACAGTTTGCAAACGCTAAAATATTTAGGTTTCATTACAAAAAGAACTACCTACACATAACATAGTAAAGTGTCATATCAATTACTAAATATTAATAAAACGATACTAAAAAGTTTTATTTCATAAAAATGGGGAACAAAAATTGTTAACTGCGATAAAGCAGATTTACATATGTCATGTCCCCCCCCCCTCCCCACATAGGCTGATAACAATACAGGAAACCTTTTTCAAACAGTATTTTTTGTTGTTCTTGTTGTTCCTATATAAAAGTGTGACATTGGCCTAATTAGCGGCTCGTCGCGGAGAGCCCTCGCCTGGCGCCCCACTAGACACCGCGTCACTTCATGAAGGTCACCAGCGCCCGACGCGTCACCAGAATACACGGACGCGCACGTAACAGTAGATTAGGGAAATTCACGACATTTGTGTGATCACCGCCACAGGTATTAAGCTGTATTGCTCTCGTATACTGATGACAGGCTAAGATTTGAGATGGTTTGAAATGATAGTACGTCTCGTTTCGCTGATTTGTTAAACTTTCTTTAAGTTTAAAAGGATGTGTCTCTAGCTTGATGAACGAATAGTTTGAAGATAGAAGATAAAACTATAAAAAAAAATTATTTAATGGTTAGATGTTTCTCTTTACAATAATTAATAGTGGTTTTCAAATTAAGAAACGCTGTTTCTTATCTTGGAGACTAGAACCAACCAGATATTAGTATACCAATTTAATTAACTAGATTTTAATACATACAACCTAGTGAATTTTCAGCCATACTTAATAATATCGTACAATAAAATTCAAACAAACGTAGCATAGAAGTATTTATGACGTCAATAAATTAAAATTGAATAATCGAGCGTTTATAAATGTGTCTGCGTCAACAGTGGCGCAATCTGGTATCCTTACCAGGAGACCGGCAGGCAGTACCGCTGCGGATGTAGAAGCTAGACGCCACTACTTGTCATGTACCTCTGTCTCACTCTTACAATAACAACAGTCTAGTTTTAGGCGCTCGCAGTACAGTGACGGGACCTCGAAAGCGCAGAATATTGTAGTATTTGTTGGTAATTGAGGCATTCAATACCGCTGTAGGAGTGTTTACCGCGGGAAATGAAAGTTCCGGGCCGCTTCCGGCGCACCTCCATATTGAGAGCCTCTGTTAATTATTACTGACAGACGCGAGACGCCTCATTTCAATTCGTTTTGTTTTGCGTAACAGCTGCTTCATGCTGAATATTGGTGGTTCTCTGAATTTTGAATAAGATGAGCAACCATTTGCTAATCAATTCTAAATAATACAAACTATAAAATGTGTATATTTCAAAAAATTAAGGCTGGATACAATCGTAACATACATTTGAATGCTAGAGATAGACATTTATCTACATCTAATTACAACAAAAGTAAGTATGTTTATTCGATGGAAAGTTTTAAATCCTTAGAATAAGTAAAAAACTACGATTATTATTCAATACAATAAACGAAAAGTAATATAAAGCCGACATCACAAAAAGAATAAATCTTTTCAAATTAAAGAAACAAATACGACTAGATACAGTAAACAAAAGGAAAGACTAGAGGAAGCTGAAACAAACAAGTGTTTCAATTAAGTTTCGTAGTTATAACGGTAAAATAAAACTATTGGAAGAGTTTACTCTAAGCCGTATAATTAAGGACACTAGACAATCTACTCCGAGGAAAAACTAGATAAGTTTTAATTTTATATTAAAGCAAATGAGATTTTTCTCGACTTAAGGGATAGGACTATTTCTCGGCACTTTGTTTGAAGATTACTTTAATACTATGTTCATATTTAATGAGAGGTTGCTTCAATAGAAATCTATGCTTAAATTATAATCATAAAACTTTAGATTTTTGTCTTAAACTGTAATTTCTAAAACAATCTGACCGATTTCAAATATTTTCTAAGTCTAGAGAAAGGTGACAACTATTTACACCAACTCACAAATTGAAAGAATGAAGAATTAATAGCTAGAATTACAGATTATGTTTTAAATTTTTCAACAAGAATATGTTTTATATTGAACAGTGTTTGCAATCGTTTGTAAAGTTAAATTGCATATAACACTTGTATAAGGGCGAGCCTTAAGCATCTCCACCGAGTAATTATCACAAGTAGAAAGAAATTGAATTGAGCAAACTCGCCGAGTCAGCTGACGGGATAGCACTGGCTTCTAGTGAGCGAGGCAAGTACTACAGAAGTATAAGGGCCAAGAAGACTTTTATCAAAGCAATTAGGCACCTTTCCTGATTAAGTCAAAACCGCTCTATTAAATGTTGTTAACACTGTCTGCTTTAAAAAATGGGTTGCTACGCTTGACGCGGGTGGTTCGTAGATGGGTGGCCTTCTTTGTCATACCGAGTTCCTCCGTCTTTTGGAAGGCAAGTTAAGTTGTATTTCCTGGCAGATATTCATACAATTTTTTCAGTCGTTACAGGTATTCAGGAGATAGAAAGTAACTGGGTTGAGAAGAGCATGTACGTAGTCGCTCCTTGTAAAAACTGGTATTTGGCTGAATCCGATTAGACTCGAAGCCGCCTCCAACATAGTTAGGAAAAAGCTAGGACGATGATGATGACTGTCTACATTCAAAAAGTCATTCATAAAAACGCATCATACCCAAATGAAGCGCTGGGAACTATAACCCTATCATAGTAAATACCTACAGCTGGCTGGACTCCAGCCCAGTTGTAGAGATATGTTCATCTAATTGATTGATATCATGACTCCGGTAATCTTAGCCGATCCAACTACGGTCATTAGCCCAACCTCGTGTTACCTGTGGACGCATCCTATCAATTCAATACCATTAGTGGGTCACATAGCATGCAGGATTAATTGCCGCCCATTAGCAGGCGCAAACGATTGAAACACGATACGAAAATATTGACATTGTACGCTAAATACTGTGATACTGTTAATGATGTGTATTTAAAAACTGCTGTTGGTAATGACAATTGTAATATAACTATCGTCCAATCAATTTTATTACTTAGCAAGAGTAAGATTACAGCAGAGCAAAGCCTACCCCTTCTTCGCCCAAACTTTTTTTTATTTTGCTATTTCTAGACCGTCCTGTTTTATCTGATCCCATAACCAAAATTCAACTATTCGCATAAAATCTCGTGAACTTCGTGCATGCTTACATTACATGCATCGCAGACAACATAATAACCTGACTAAGTGCAAATTTTCCAGCGCCAGCTACTAACAGTGCACTAAGAACCAACCTCCCTGATCAAAATACGCTCAGACACAAATACTTACAGAAGCAATAAAATGTATATTTAAATGAGAACAGCTCCTGAAGATTTATTAAGCTCTGTGATTGCACTAAGCGTTTCCGATTGAGTGCGGGACTTGGCAGCGGCGCCGCTCCCGTCACACGCTCCACTCACACGGTAAAAGCTTACTTTTGCCGAAAACCTCCTGCTTACCAAACAACTCGCTCTTCGTTAATGTATTGAGTATTAGGAATGTTTCAACATTAACCAGTTTAATAACGTCGTATTTTTGAAATGTAGATGATTTTTGCAGAAAGGTTTTCATTAGAAGTTTATGTAAACTAATTTATTTAAATTAATGTATTTAAATATATCTTTAACTCTTAAAAAATTAAACTATCAAGTACAAAGCCATCAAAACCTAATTATAAGATTGAAACAATATGTCCTTAATCAGGCAAGAAACAGTTCTGTAGGACAAAACTGAAGTACGAGGGACTAAAGCTGTTTGGTTTGATTCAGCTCCTTGGTTCTTCCTCTAAAATAGAAAAGTCACTTCTTTTAGGACACATCAACATTACCTTTCCTAGGAACAGACAAAATCGTAGTTAAACCTGTTCCCTAGGGCGACACGAGCGGACGGGCATATTCATTACGTATTTATTTGAACACACCACTTTAATACATCTCTGACGACACCCCGAGGGACGCCGTGAGTTTAGTTGGTTATGAATTTTCAACGAAGATTAATGATATTAACTGTACGGGCCCCACGTGCGAAAAGGTGGGACCCTAAAGTTTGAGACCCAGGATCGAGGTTAATAAAATATTCGTAGCGGCCTCAGTGTCTGTTAAACTGTGAGTCAATCATGGCGCCGATCGCCAGTCCACCAAGATATCGCGGGGCAGTGAAATACACACGGAATTTAATCTGAAACCTGTTCAATATATATCGGGAGTCTTTCCAATAGCCAGATAAGCAACTATCATTTGAAAATACAGTTAAACTCTCCCTAAAAGTTGATTACAAAGTAAAAGACTCCTAAGTTAAAAAGGTGAATTACCAAGATAGAATGCCACTACACTGTGCCATGCACCAAAACTGAATTTTGATGATATATACCATGAAATGATCCAAGTTAAACTAAGTTCATGGTACATGTAAATTTAGTTATGAATCTGTAAACTTGTGCTTAGCAAGTAGCTGCAGCTAGCGAGTGTGATAATGTGACACAACCGGAACATTCCGGTGTAAAGCAAATATTAGTTTGTGCTTTATAATATTGATTCTCTAACCCAAACCGTTTTTATGAGTAACTGACTTTTGCAAATTAATGAACACACTGGTCTACCAGTGTATATATATAAAAGAAAAACATTGAAACGTAAGACTTTCTTATTTAAAAGTCGGAACTATGTTCAGAGAAAGCGATGTAGAAAGAAAACAAAACAAATCTATATGTTTTCCAACAAAATTAATATGGAATTAAATAGTCACACATGATGTACATTCAATCAGAGATAATCCTTTTGATGAACTACCTATGATGAGGTCACTTCCTAAATAGGAACGTTGACAATGAATTATATTCGATAATCCTTTTGTGTATGAATACGTAAACATCATTGGGGTACATATAATGTCATAACGAGAAAAATGCTGCCTCTGCTCATAGTAGTCAATTGATAGTCTTAAGTACAATTTTACTTTACTATTTGTCAGAAAATAAAAAACAAAAAGTTTCACTAACAGATACAAGACGCCTAGACTGAAACTTAACAAGCATACGTTGATCGCACCTAGTATCATATACCACTCAGCGACACGTGCAGACAAGAATCTCATCTAGCTTATTATTAACACATTTCAGAGACTTCTTGCCTAATTAAAAGTAATCTAGTTCTTCACTCATAAGCACCACATTTCATTTAACCCAATGTACAGTAACTAAATCTTATTATACCATAGAAGATAGTTTACGATGTGTGCCCTGTAATACAGTTTAAATAACGAAGACGTGTCCTGAGTTATGAAGCGCCATTGAACGGTTTGATGGACAAGCAAACCCAGGAGCGGTCTCTATAGGACTTCGCCACACTGTAATGTATGCACAAACGTTATAACTAAGTGTAATATGGCCATAAAGACCCCTCATTATAGTCGGGACACCGAGTTTCTCCGACAGGGTTGGCATATTATATCTACATTATTTATAAAAAAAATTGAAAATCAAAAGGTTAAGTGAGGTGTGAAGTGAGAACGGAGTGGTTTCAGAAAATATATTCATCGCTCCTACATATATTTTTTTACTCAAAATTAGTCAGAAGGTCAGAACTAATGAAGGTTTTATTGTATTTTGCCTAAGGTTATCTTTTATGAAAGCATGGTCATACGAATTACCCTAAAATTATTCAATTTTATAATCAGCTTTTATCGTCAAGTCTTAAAGATTTATGCTCATTGCAGTATAGCATCTTGTGTTGTATAAATTTTTCCTTCCATTTTCTTCGATTCAACACAATTTAATAAAGGTTACTCAACTCATATTACAGTGGTATGCTTGTTAACTTGCGAGTGTCAGCCCTGCTCCCAAACCAACATAATAATATCGCGAACATTAACATAAAATTTTACGCAAACACTTTAGACCCGAATAAGATTACGCGAGCCCTAGGTAACTGGATATCAACGCTTACATACACTTTTGTAAACTATAAACATACTTAATGACTAGCTGGTTCCCGATCTCGATGCCGTTTCGTGAGCGCACACTACCACTAGTACCACGACTAATTGTGTCACTAGGTGGCATTAGCTAGGCTGAACAATCTTGAGAAGAAATCGTAATGTTATCACCCCATTAAATACATAAGTTATTTTTAATACAGATTCGTCTGATGTAAAAGTTTGATCTGAATAGTCAACACGTGCTGTATGTCGTATTTCTTTAAACCAGTACTCGGTACCTTAGGCAGAAGACATATTTCACGTTAATTTTATATGTTCAGACTTCACTCGGGACTCGTATGTCTGGGCCGAGGATGCTAGATATCGTCACCATACATAAGTTATCAGTACAGCATTGGTTTCTAGTGTAATGTGTTCACTGCTGGACGGTTTATTGTGATGAAATGCATAAAGTGAAGGAAATCTTTAAATGCTATATTTTACAGAAGAAACAAAAGATTAGCGCAAAGTTGCCTGGATTACTCAAATTTACACAAAAAGTTGTTCAAAGGAAAATGTATCAAAAACTTACAAAGTATCAACGAAATAAACCACTCACCGAGATTAAAGTTAAATAAAGTCACAATTCCAAATTAGAATACTTATAAGTTGGTTCAGTGTACATACATTGTGGAAACTTGGGGAACTCTGTAAGCCCTCAAACACCCGCTAAATACCAAACACATGACGTAACCAGCCGCGATGGTTTCCAAAGGTCAAAGGGCACCTAATCCGCTTGTCTGCCACCA
Organism: Trichoplusia ni; assembly: GCF_003590095.1. Classification (NCBI taxonomy): domain Eukaryota; kingdom Metazoa; phylum Arthropoda; class Insecta; order Lepidoptera; family Noctuidae; genus Trichoplusia; species Trichoplusia ni. The sequence continues at coordinate 2,759,024 of NC_039492.1, forward strand.
AGAGGGCACATCCCTAATTACCGCACAAGGCCTAATTTAATTTACCGTACACGTATTCTAAATAGTTTGGCAATGTGAATGAATATTGATGAAATACGGTTAAGTTCGAGGTTATATTTTTTTACTTACAGTATATGTGTGGTTAGTGAATATCAGTAATTGAAACAAATTCGTGATCTTTCTTGCTAAGGGCTATAGGCTATTAAGTTTTGCTTTTGTGAGAAAGAATTTGTACTTAGTGAAAGAAGATAATTCATTGAATACAATTTCATAGCTCAGTAGCCTTACTCCTGACAAAATTCAGTTTTGTTTCCATCTTGATCTTGTTTCAAGATTGAGATCGAGTTGGTAATCTGTAATCTGATAACTGAGCTAATACATACGGTGGCGCGAATAGGAATTATAGACAAATCGAAATCAAAAAGAGCACCAAACCTATTTAAAAAATCAATCAACTTTTCAAAAATGTTAAGTCTGATCAAATACTTGTTCTGTATGTGAGAGAGATAATCACACAAAGATTAAAAGTCAGTTTAAAATCTGTGTATAAGTAGGTTCGTAAAATATGTTTTTTTGTCAGTTTCAAATATTGCAGAATACGTAAAGTGCGTTAGTTAAATCCTATTGAACGGGTCAGTTCGACAGCATCACAGTCGCCTCTAATAGATATATATGACATAGTTATTACAACAATAAATGTTAATTAACACCGAATCGTATCAAATTATCTGCTGAAAATATGAGACAATGCACACAATATAATCTATTTAATTACGAGTGTGTGGTTATTAAGTAAGGTTAATCAATTTAATTAATAACTGTGTGAATATAGTTCGGTGAATTTTAATACGAAACTTAAAACACAAAAAATCAATACTGACCAGATCGTCGACTAAAAATATGTGTAAAGAGAACAGAGATTGTCATAAGACAGTCCACGTGTAAAGCCAGCTCGGTGAGCACATGAGTCGTGATCCTCGGGCAAAATTAAAAGTAAACAGTACCCACGGTATCTCTCGACCGTATATGGAGGTCTAAATATCGCCATCAGATATTAAAATCAGGCCGGTCCGGCCGACAGCTCATAAATAATAACGACTTCTAAATAAAAATCACTCTTATATGCTTTTCGTGGCGTAAAATATGAAAACAGTGATTTGCTTGCATTGCTGTGCCTTACACACGGATGAATGCCAGCTCCCGTAATAAACACGACCAGTAGCTGCGTGTGTCGCACACACATGCAACCTGATTAGCACGCGGACTTTACTCGTAGACCTTTGAAAGTGTTTTTAAGTGTGAAAGAAAGGACCACTTTTTTACGAAAACCTCCATTACTATTACATCAATCAAATAAGTCTACATACAAACATACCCATCGCATGATTGAAATGTCTCCACTCCTCTCTAACTGTTAGGTACATGTCCCTAATATCTTCAGTTTAATATTTAATATTAAATAAACCTACATTTTCATAAGATTACATGTTTGAGATGCTGCTCGTTCTCTGTTCAGATGTGGGCAATGAAGATCCGGTATGAAAACAGAATAATAAAAAGCACAATCGTTTCAAGCAAAGAGCCCACAAAGTTGTTGAAATCTATTAAACACTTTCATCGCTCAGCTTTTTCAGAGCTCGGTAAAAATTACAGCTGAATCGTGTATTTTAAGGCAAAAACGGGGAGAGTTATCTGACGGGCCGGCCTAATTCCCATGAATTTATAGTATGCGGGCTATTCTACCAGTTATTATTGCGAGCCCCGGTTTAATTATTTGACCTGCGAGTAGTATAACCGTTTGTTTTTATTGAAACATCGTTTAGAATCAGAGATCTCTTAGGTATAGTTAATATTCACAGACACCTTTGCCCCTTAGGTTTAGGCTTTAGCATGTTAACTGAGATTTCAGCGAATATGTCTAACCTTCCGAAAACTTAAGTAGACAGCATCACCGACTCGTATAGAAGAACACTCTGAACCTCAATAAAAAATTATGCATTAAATATCTAGCCAACTGCACAACTTCAGCAGCAAATCTTGAAAATTATAAAACTCATTCATTAAATTTCATTTTCTTCTCTAATACTCCTAAATCCTTAACACCTCTAGTATAATCCAGCATCAATATCAACGTACCGTATTCAAAGCAACGTGCAAAGAAAAATCCTTTGCAAACACAATTTAATATTCCACCTTATGATTAGGTGGTGCGGGCAAAGCTCGGAGAACCAATCTCATCTGCGCTGAAGGGCTTCCGTCCTGATTAAACCACCCACATTAATACAGGGAGGCTCCACGCCGGACAGGATTCACCTGCTATTTAATCAACACTCGAATGTTCCAGCTAGGTCTCCTCGTGGACAGAATCAGGATGAACCAAACACAAATATAAAATACATGTAGGTTAAGGAATGCATTTTTGAATTTCGTTTTTATTGGCTTTTATTTCAAGACTTTCCTTGAGCCCTGGCTACTGTAATTACTACGTATTACTACAGGGATAATACCTCTTTATTGATCACTATTTGCTTAATGAGAAAAAAACTAAACCAAATTTCTGACAGTCCCCTGTGTCTTGTCCTTAATTTGCCATCGTATATCTAAATTATCAGGTTTAGTCGCTGAAATCATTTATATAGTAAACTATATTTGTTGTGTCCCAAAAGTTATGGACTTCACTTTGAAGTTTGATCATAAAGCGCAGTAACACTTAGCATATTTTCTTACGAATAACTTAATTATACCAATAGTTGCGGCTAACGAGTGTTTTAGGCAAATAGCAGACTTCGGAAGTGAATGAAATATGTCCTGCTTTTACAGAAGCTCCGTAAAGACGGTATAAAAAGTGTAGTGCAATAATACAAGTTTCAAAAAACATTTTTTATGCCATGTAAACCTTAAAATTGATCTTTATTTTTAAAGTATTGCATAGTTCTTACTATTTTAATGTTGCCACTATTATTATGCGACCAAAGTAAGATAACTTTTTATTAAATTTTGTTGTATTGTTAGTGATAGCGATAATCCTGAAAAGAAAACATGATTTACATTTATTATTTTAAATTCAAAATTTAAAAGAAACAAATATTTTCCCGAAAACAAATTTGTGCCGAACAACTAAAATAGACTCGATCATTTGGGTGTTTTTAGACCAGAGCATTGTATGCTCTTATAAGCTGATTACTGAAAACACATGGGCTTTCACTGCCGGAGCTTAGAGGCCAATATAAGTTCATGTTGGCGAGTCTATTTTACTGAGGCGCAAAATGTAGAGCACATTATGAACGTAAAAAGGCAAAATTCAAACCACCTGAGGTACTTCTCTTGTTGTGTATGTGGCCGTATCTTTGATTTTTTTTATTATCACTTTCATTTTCCCAGTAAAAATGATGAACCTTTTCATTTTACTCTAGAATGATAAGTAATTCCGCCCGTTCATGAGAGTCGTCAAAAAAAGGAAGTATAAAACTTACAATGAATATACAAGTGGCGATGACGGCCACTTTGTAAACAATGTCCAGGTCCTTTGGAAAATATATCTTGTAGTGTCTGGAGCAGGACAGCGGCCGCGCACTGTTCGCAATGGAGCCAATAAACTCTTTATCCATTGACTGCAACTAGAGAATAACAAATAGTGTAGAAATCATTCGTCCCTGACTGATCAAATGTGCCTTTTAATAGATTCCAAGAAATAATACCTGGTACTCTTACCATAGGATAAAAAAAATCGCGAGAAATGTTAGGAACGGGCAAAGACTTTATAATATTGTCAAAATTTGGCAGAAATAACTATTTTGTCCCTCGTTGAATTCAATAAAAAACTTAGGAACTCCAAACTACCTCATGTCATCAACAGCATATTCTTTTCTTTACCAGTTGGACCTTAGCTAAAAATTCACCTTGAAGACGCCAGCTGTGAAGTTGCCCTTCGCCCTGAGGAAGGGCTTGTCGTCGGCGTCGTTGATGCTGTATATCGGCTTGACTGCTGGCTCCTTGCGGATCAAGCTCACCACCTTCTCATCTATAGATACCTCCACTTTATCCGCAAAGATATGGTAAGGTCGACGTGCGTTGAACCCCTGGAAATGAAGATCAGATTCAATTTATATCAGGTTTTCCGGTTTTACTTCCCAAAAAACCCATTTATTACTTCACAGCTTTACCTAAGCTACCAAATAATAGAGTAATGCTTATAGATATGTATATTTTTTAGTAATAAATTCTACACTCCAAAATGTAAAAAAACGTAGTACACAAGTGGATTACTCTAAGGGTTTATAGAAAGTTAATGAGATATAAGAGCAGACTAGAAAAAAATCAGGAAAAAGACAGCAGGTCGAATACATGAGGTACATCACTAAGTATAGCTAGTTCAGCTAACCGGCGTGTTCTGTACATCAAGGGCGTGCACGTGGAAGGGTCTCCGGCCGCCGCCCAGCAGGCAAGTCCACGTGCAGCTGTCCGCCAGGTGGAACAGTACCTCCTCCTCCGGTGACGTCACCTCGTACTTGCGACCCGAGCACCACGTCATTATCTGTTTGACGTCCACCTGCGCCAGATCCTCCAGGAGCTCCAAACCTGAAGTCACGTGCTAGTCATAGTTAAAGGGCTATTTAAGAGTTTTAGTAGAAGATGATGATCCAAAGCTCAGGTCAGGGGCTAGTATGGCAGCGTAATGACTTTTACAAAGTTTTAGTTCTAAGTAAATATATTTTCATGTTATTATGCTAAGTAATAACTATTTAGGTATTTACTTGAATTTATTTTACTGCTAATTAATTAAAAATGTTTCATTTCCTTCTCATTAATATTTTTTTTTATACTTGTCTTTAAGTTTAATTATCTACCTTATGGAAGTGTGATTGTTAGATAAGAGCCCTTATCTCCAAACAATCAGCATCAGCTTGTGCATGACAAGTTAGCAGTCGGTTTACTTGTCTATCCAGAAATACTTACAATAAACACATGTGCTAAATCTAACTCAATTCTTGGTGTTTTATCTAAAGTGGTTTATAACTAGTGACATTGTGAACGACGGATAAATTCTAAAAGAAACAAGTGATTATTACAACTGCGCTTGTTAACGGCACACATAACCAGCAGGAACCTTTGATAAGCCAAAGCGACTTGTGGACAAGTCATAGGAAGAATTAGTCAAGATTTTAGACAAGAATTTTGCTTCATAAATAGTACATTCGAAAAGCCTAACACGTAACTACACGGCTAGGCAACAGGAGCGGGAGTCAAACGAACAATGGGAATGTGGGCAGTGCCCTCTGGCGGGGTGCTGCGGACTCTCGAAATTGGAGGATACCTTTCGAAATAGATTGCCTTCGAGTAGGAACAGCTCAAGCAACGTTCGGAATGGGTATGTATTTGAAAAAGAAGTTTGTTTGAAGTCCTGATCAACTGGCGATAGATAATCATAATAGTTATACGCACCACTATAATAGAATCATTTTAAAATGAAATTGCTATAACGAAATGCTAAGCGTGCGTGTTCGCATGAGCTGCAGTAGTTAATTTCTATATTCAATAACAAGCTTATTGAATGTCGAAATAGATAAGATAAACTCACAGATTGTTGTAAACAGACATTAATTGTATTTGGAGATTCTTTTTTTGTGTGTTTGTCCACAAGTGTGACTGTTTTGGTATTTCTTTTTAACTTTAAAGTACTTGTTTTATATTCATCATCTTTTATTTATTTATTTAAACAGTACCATCGAAGACATGTTATAAAATTATTTTACCAAATGCCTAACTTAACCCTAGTAAAATCGACATAAAGGTTCTGAACCATGCTTTCAAATTGTATTATTTTTTAATTTAAATATTTGAATTTATCTCAAGCACTGGGTACACAAAAAACCAAATCGTCGGAAGCGAGTCAATCAGTAGTAGAATATAGCCATCTTCCAGTCCCAGGATCAGATCAATTTAAAATCATCATGATATAACATTTTCAGGATACGTGTATAGTGTGTATACTATTATATTTTTAATATATTTTTTGTCGTACAAAGAGATCAAGCAAATCTTTGATCTAAAATTAATGGAAGCCGTTGATAGAAATATGTTAACGTGTAAATCTATCTACACTTCTAAATAGCCTTTAACCTGCATGTGTATAAAGAAATTATAATAAAAATTAATAGAACTTACCGAAGCAATCTGCTGAAGATGGCATTTCAAATGATATTTTTGTTACAAACTTTTATTTTGAAACATCGAAATAATGGAGTCACAAAACTAAAAATTAAATAAAATTTAGTGTTTCACTGGCCACTGTTTAGTGCTATGTCTGTTGTGTGACTACGACGACTCCAACTAGTTTTGATGAGCAACTGTATCTAGCTAAAGTACAGTCAGAAACATGAGACAACATTAGATTAAAACACTTTGATGCCAATATTTGCAACGTATATGTTCTTAAGCCTCATAGAATTCTGTTGGCATATTTAGTTTCCTAATCTATGTATTACTAATACATAAAGCTGAAGAGTTTGTTTGTTTGTTTGAAAGCGCTAATCTCAGGAACTACTGGTTCAAATTGAATTTTTTTTTTGTTTTGAATAGACCATTCATCGAGGAAGGTTATCGAGGAACGACTAATAGGAGCAAAGATACTATGGAAAATGTGGAAAAACGGCAGGTATAAATCATAACTTAAATCTTGTACCTAACCACACACACACTTAATATTTATGGTACTTTGGGGCCTAAAAGCTGCAAAACTGTAGCTCTTGTTAAAGACAGTCGCTACTCTACCGTGCCCTCATAGTACACCGTATAACTTCCATAACGGATTAGGTTTGTTCACATAATATTCCGACCTTAAATCTCAGAAACGAGATGTAGTATATTGTTACCTACTCCCAAAAAAATCTAATCTAATATTGAACTTTATCAAACTCTACAAAAATATACAATTTAACCCAAGTCTATTTAAAATGTCCCGTTACCGTTTTCCCAGGAATACCGGGAATGCAACCAGAATTGTTGAAAGTGTTGGTACACGTCATGTCGAAAAAGTATCCAAAAAGTTAATATGTTATATATATGTGAACGTATATCTAATGCAATTAGAAATACTCTCAGAGAATTGCCACCAAAAAGTAAAAAAAAATATAAAATATTAGTATCTAATCTAAAGTATTAGTAAAGTGTGTGTATATTGTATTTTCATTTCATTAGCTTTCCGAATTCTGTAGAAAAATATTATATTTGTGTTTATATGCACGTAGGTAAATGACGCAATCGTGTATCGGTGTTGCAGAAGATTGGGACATAATACAGTGTCCCTAACCAATCAGCTTCTGCTTCTAAAAACCACACACAGACAAACATTCATTTACACGAGTATGTCTTGGATTTAGGTTCTTATGTATTTCGTGTTTAATTTCAATATTTTGATCTTTGTAACTGTCAAACAACCCATTATGCGTAGCTAATGTAGACAGTCATGACCTATAAAATCTGCTACCAACTTGGCACAGTAAGGCACTATTAATAGTAGATAATTTAGAGACACAATAAAACGACTAGACTATTAGGAACTTAACGTATATTTAACCAAAACTTACAATTCTGTTAACTAAACAAAATTAATCACATGGTAAGAACTAGTCAGTCTATGAAATTTACAAATTAATATTTATTAGAGCTAAGCCATTAGGATTTTTCTTCGCTGGTGTCTTTCTTCTCCTGGATGGGGACGGTGCGTTCGGCCAGGGGCTCGGCACGGAAGGCCACCAGCAGCAGCTTCCCCTTGTCCAGATGGCACTCCACGCGCTCCGGCGGGAAGCCCTCGGGCAACAGGAACCTCCTTTCGAAGTGACTCCTCGTCCAACCGTCCTCCTTTTTGATCTCCTTCTTCCCTTCCACCATTATCTCGTTCCCCACTGTCTTCACTTGAATTTGATCCGGAGTGAAGTTCTGGACGTCCAAACACACTTCCACCTTCTTTCCGTCCACTTTAATTTCATGATCGGAGTACACACCCTCTATGTTATCAATAGGTGCAGTGACGGACTTTATAAACTTTAGTGGGTCCCTGAAGAATGGGTCTCTTGCAAATACAGCAAAAGGATCTTCAAATGCCCTGGTGAACGGGTCCCGGCTCGCCAAATTCCTCAGATGTCGAAACCAATACGGAGTCAGTGCCATTTTCTTCTCGTTTCGCTCTTGTCGCTTTGTTTTTCGTTCTCGATCAGACTTTGAAATACTGCGCAGTTCCCGCGCGGCGCTCTTTATATACTATCTCCCGCAGCGCACTCTAGTTTCGAGAAGCTCAACAAATATTCGTGAAGTTTCGAGTAAGTTGCGGATGAATCAGATTAGTGTCATCTAGTGTTCAGTGGTAGAACTTCCTAGTTATGAAAACAACCTGACAAGTTATTTTTTTTTAGTTTTGAATGAAAATTCTATAAAATGTATTAATTGACAAAACTAGGAAGTTTATAAAGCAGTTCTGATCTAATTTTAATGCAAAAAAAATTGTTTTGTATAAATTCACCGACTCGAAAACTACGAACATAGTGATTAAGCTACTTACCAGTAGATGGCGCACAAACCACTAACCAGCCGTTGTTATTAGGAGAGCCATCTATTGACGAATAGTGCACTTATATAATGTACCAGAAAAGCCCAGAAGGTTCATTACACTACTAAAATTAGAATATGTCACGTTACCATAAAATATTTAAGTCATACTTCAGTACAAAACCTATTGTACTCATAATGTCATATCAATTGGTTTCTGACTCTCCCGTCTTCAATTCTTGTGCAATAGATAGATGATGAAATAAAGTCAAACCTTATATAATTTTGGGCAATGGATTTTTACTAAAAATAGCATAATTCCTGATTCAAACTTTATTTTTACTGGTTTTGCTATAATTACTCTATCAATATATTTAGTTTGGCTTGAGCACACATCACCTAACTCGCTAATTTGTTCCACAATGAGGTGCAAACGAAACTATAATACGTACAATTGACGCATTATACTTACTAATCTAAAACTGAACTGTGAATGTCAAAAAATGTAGGTTCTACAGACGTAGAACCTAGGAAAAGACAGTCTTCTCTTCACGTATCACTCGCAGGCTTTCCCCAGGATATATATAAGTACTTTCAAACTTAAGTAGACAAGGGTGTTCACCGGGAGTGTTAAACTTTGCACCTGTGCCATCTCTTGCAAGTTCTACTTGCAGCACATTAGTTTTTAATGAACACATACATTTTAATATGGACAAGAACTTCGATCAAAATTTTACGTTACGTAGTTTTCAATCTTAGGACTTTGGCCCGCGATGGTGTAACAAAAAAAAGCGACATTAGTATAGTAATTGACAGAAACATAGCCGTTTTATTTTGACTGTTCAATTAGGCATCTATGTATATAAATATTGCTATGTAAAATAAGCAAGTGGTTAGAAATCATATTTGTTTCTCATTATCTGCTCCTACATGTTGGGCAGGTTTCATTATGTACTAGCTTTTGCCCGCGACTTCGTTCGCGTGGAACAGTGACTTCCGGCAGATTTTTGGTTTTACTCACATAGTTCCCGATCTCGCGGGATTTTTCAACATCGACACCATTGCGCGTAGTACTAATAGAATTATCTATACTCCGTTAGAGCATTTTCTTTGTAGTAAAACTTTTATTATATTAATATTATTTTTTTTACACCTTTTTACTGTTTATTTACATTTTTCTGATGGATTTTCCGATGAATTAAAACAATAACATGAACCGAACACGTGTAATGACACCATTGCGCGATTAACGCCATCTATCTACGGAGCATAGGAACAGCTCGACATTTGACCAATAGATGGCACTATTATATAGTATGTCCGTAATAAATTTTATTTTTTATTTTTATTTTTTGTAATAAAAACTATCCTATGTCCTTTCTCAAGTTTCAAACTATGTCTGTACCAAATTTCACACAAATCGGTTCAGTAGTTTAGGCGTGAAGAAAAGACAGACAGACAGACAGAAAGACAGACAGACAGAGTTACTTTCGCATTTATAATATTAGTTTGGATTTAAAACAAGATAGTTATTAAACATTTGTTCACTATAAATTGCCACTTAATACGACCATCAAATTCTCTGAATGCAAGTCATCGTTAGTTCCAAAAACATACCAAACATATACAATTACTTCATAGCACAAAACCCTTTGTGCTATGTTTAAACAATTTATTTAGAACATTATCACGGGACAACACCGGAATATGTATAAATTTCATTAAAGTTGCGATGCGCGTCACAGCCACATCCGCGCGTCCGTACGGCGACCGCTACGAGGTACTACACTTCATATATAACCAGAAGGGCTCACCGGTTTCACAGTAGTCTGAATTTAACTGAAGCCTCACTTAGTTTTAATTTAAGCCACCTTCATCACTGATAATGCAGAAATTGATAGTAGTTTTGTTGGCAGCTTGCTTGTGCATGGTGTTGTGTAAACCTCTGGATACAGAAAATGGTAAGTGTAAGCACCTAGAAACTTGCTATATTCTGATTCTAGAGTTCAAATGAGGTCTTTGTTAGGCACAAATACTGAGATACTATTATAACTTGTATATATTTGTTGAAATTTAGTTTAGGGCGCAAATTAGCCAGTGTTAATTTTCCAAGCAGTCATCTTGTAACAATAATAGTGATAGTGCAAGGAAATACCTATTGTATAAAGTATGTTAACTGTTTTAGATAAGAAACCAGATGAGGTCCAGCATCACAGCTTGTGGAAACGGTTCGTCAACCCGATGTTTGCGTTTGGAGGAGCTTCGGGTAGTGGTGTCAACAGAATAAGGACTAAGAGAGGGTTGGTAACTTAAATTTTGTATAATACCATGGATTGTAAAAAAACAACTGATTGTAATTATTAAAACAACAGAATGTTTAGATATTAATAAAATGTATGTGTAGGTAAATATTCCTCTCCTTCGAATTGCAACGTCACATACCAGTGCACTTATAAGTGGCCAGTGACGTTACTAAAAACTAAGTGGACACTCAGATTACCTTATGTAAGATTATTGTTATTTAATATTATTTTTGCATTTGTAACAGCACAGAAGCTGAATGCGAGCGGCTGGCGCTGTGCAAGCTGCACGCGAGATCACAACACAGCTTCCTGGCCGCCTTCCAACTTTATTTCGTCAAGTATGTTACAGCCTTTATCACCTCCTCGCATCCACATACCTTACATGTTACTTTAATTACTTCATGTAAATTTCCCAAATTCTTAATATAGTATTTGCTTGGGTGGCGAGTTATTTATATTTATCTAACTATAGGCAGTACACATATTTAAAACGCGAATGTCGGTATGTTTGTTGCGAAATAATCACTAAACGGATTGGTGCGTAATTCTGGACATGTCGCTGTCCCGAGTTTACAACCTGGATAAGCACAAAAGAGTTTTTATTCCAATTGTAATTTTCCACGAGATCGTTTTCGAATTTTATTGGGCGGAACGTCTGGCAACAGCAAGTTCTAGTTCGAGTTCAAGTAACTTCTCTACCTTATAATCAAGTTAATAAGAAACCATACTTTTTCCAGCAAAGAAAACGCAAGGCTCTGGGACCATCAACCCCGATCAATGGCGGACTGTCAAGAGCGCTACGGAGACTGCTACGATGAATAGTTCATTTACTGCAACAACAACGGATGGAAACTCTAAATATTATACGTCGCTTCATTATATATTTATTACATTTACAATTATATTGAATTTGTTTTGTTCCCGAAATAATCCCAAATCCTTCTAATGCAAAAAGTGTGCAGTGAAGTGTAATCCGTATCATGTAACCTAAATGTAGAATTTAGTTCATGATCTACGAAAAGGACAATGCTGATCTCACATTCACTGTATCAATTTTATGTCAGTGGCAACCGCTAATATATAGCAACAATAATATTTAATAACTATAACGGATTAGAATCTTTATTAATTTTTACTCATTCTACCATTCATTTGGTACAATTTTTGATATGGTGTACCTAATGCAGTGTATCTACCTATACAGTGTATCTAACTAAATAAAGAAATATTTAATTAAGACTGGATATAGTTTGAAGTTAACACTAATTATATACCAAAAATAGAAAAAAAAAATTTTTACACAATAGTTTCTGCACGACCCCCATGCAGACCTTTACTTCAAAATATATTCTTTCATTCCCCAATTTGTGTTGGTATATTCTACAATTTAGTGGCAAAACATAACTGTTTGATATGCACGAAGACTACTATTACTACCATAGTGAACTCTTTGTATAGGTAGAGTCGTTATTAAAGAACAAGATACAAACAAAACTCCCCACAATATCCCATATCAAATCAAATGGCCACGCAAATAACCAGCACTTTTAGCATAAATCGAAGCTAAGAACCCTTGATATTACCGAAGCGCACTTAACTCGAATATTGAATATTTATGTGCGCTTTTATTTGAGGCCCTATTGGAGTATAACGGCTTACCGATTTTTATTAAACAAGTAGTCTAAGAACTTTCCCACCTAATTGAAAATTAACACAAAAAAAAACTAAATTGAAATCGCTCAATCAGTTCGGAAGGTATGATATTAAAAACAGACAGACACATCTAACTTATAAAACCCCTCTTTTTGCGTAGCGGTTTAAAAATAAAACACTCAGAAACAAACAATCCTTTTTATTTCCCCACAATGGAACACAGTCAAATAAATGCATATAATTTAAACAATGCGCAACAAAAGATAAATAATATAATAATTCACTCACTGTTCCTTAACCAAACCTAACTTAAATAATAATTATTGTATCAATTGGAATAAAATGATCGCTCGCACTTGGTTTTATACAACTTGTAAATAAACTATCATTAGGAAATGTGTGTACATTCAATCCTCTTTTCAGAAATTGCTCTAACAAACGTAATAAATTAAGTGATAGAATCCTAAGTTAATTACACTTATGCAAATAATTCGGAATTATTGAAGTGTGTACGTGAATTGGTGATTATTGATTATTTTAATAACATAATTGAAATGTACAATAAGTTACATTGATATCTGCGATGAACTTTACTGATTCAATTTGTTCATATGTATCTTTGCATAGTACACTGTATAGTTTGTTAAATAAACAATTATTACTGTGGTAACACATGTTTGTTATTCTTATAAAATATTTTTTATTCGTAAAACAGTGTCTCACGATGTACAAATAACTGCTAACTCACGTGCGCGTGCGCAAAGATATCTGGTGCCGCAGCATTAGGTTGTATAGTTTCAATTGACACCACTGTCTTCATTGGTGATAATCAGTTATGTACTCACAGAGTACACGTGTCCAACTGGGCGATATTCAGCACGTTAGAATATTAATTATCACTTCATTTGTTTTAGGCACTGAGCTAGTGACCGCCAGCTGAAAGAACTTCGGTGACTGATGGAGATGAAGTTATAGTCCGCAGGCCGGCAAAGCGGTCCCTTAGAGTAGTTTCTTCTTAGGCTTCTTGGGCGGGTTGATGGAGGAGACGATCTGGTCGATGCTGGCGCGGTCGAGCGCGTCCCGGGCGGCGGGGCGGGCGTCCCGGGCGGCGGGGCGGCGGCCCGCCTGCAGCGCGCGCGCGCCCGCCGCGCCCGCCGCGCCCGCCAGCGCCGCCCACACGCGCGCGCGCCGCCGCCAGCCCAGCAGCAGCAGCGCCAGCAGCGGCAGCACCAGCAGCGACGTCTGCCGCACCTCCTGCTCGTGCGACAACACCTGCCGGCCAGCCGCTCTGTTACCCACCACTCACTAAATACTTCGACCACCCAGACTCACCTGTCCTGCAGTTGACTCACCTTAGGTATGAACTCAATAGTGAATTGCTTGAACCGTCCGTCGGACACGAAGTAGTGCACCTCGTCGGGGTAGGAGTGCGTGGTGCGGGACAGCGAGGAGTGCAGCTGCAGCACGTAGGTCTGGTTGTCGGCGGGCAGGCGCGGCAGCGCGGCCAGCAGGCCGGCGTTGCGGCCGGCGGCCAGCGCGCCGGGCTCCAGGCGGCCCGCGAACAGCGCCGGGCCCGCGCCGCTGTCCGCCGCCAGCGTCAGGCGCAGCGTCTTGTAGTGCTCCACGTTGGCCGCGTACACCAGCACGTTCACGTCCGTGATCTGTTGCGGCTGAATCGCGATCAACCGGATGTTCTCGATGTCTTTGTTGTCTTTTATCTGATTACAGACCACATTAATTATTTTACAAGCATGAATTCAACACATTACTTGCATTTGAAATTTTATGTATACACACCTCTATTGTTGGAGGTGCTTTAGCCAATTTAAGTCCAGCAAGTTCGGGAACAGATGACTCCTTCAACTCAAGATTGTAAACGCAGTTAGGCAGTAAACCTCGAATCCTGAAATTCATTAAATGTTGCAAGACTTTCGTTGAAATATGTTATACGTCATTTCAAAGCAATTGTTGTGATCAAATATAGTTAGTGAATATAAATGCTGACGAAGCTGCTAGGCTGATGTAGTGCGGTGTACGGTGTAGAGTGTGTGTGGCAGTTACCGGAAGGCGCCGTTGAGCTCGGTGGTGGCCTCCTCGGGCGCGCAGTGCGCGGCGGCGGGCGGGCGCGGGCGCGCCTGCAGCGGGGCGCGCGCCCAGCCCGCGCCGCCCAGCGACACCAGCGAGCCCACGCACGACCACGCCACGCGCACGCCGCTGTGCAACACAACCACACGTTACTCCTGCCGCCCACCCGGCCGACGAGGCGCACCGTGCGAGCCCTTACCGCAGCGTCACGTGCTCGTGCTTGCCCTCCGCAAGCGTCAGGATGTGGTGCGGCGGCGAGAAGCGGTACTCCTTCATGTTGGGCTTGACGTAGTACTGCGCCGGCGACAGGGACGCGAACCGCAGGCGGCCGTCCGCCCCGCTGCCCACGTTGCGACGGTACGAGCCGCCGCTCACCGACACCAGCGCGCCCTGACAACACCACGCACTACTCAGACACATGTGGTTTTATAGAGGACGTCACGATGACTCTCCATATTCTCAAACACATGTAAGATTATACCTTTATGTGTATACAAAACAAAAAAAAAGGACGAATGTACTTGCCAACTATTTAGCAAGTATAGACTAAACCTTCCAATAGTACTTTTATAATGAGGTTCAAAAAATTACCTGCAGCGGCGTTCCATCAGCATCATCAAGCAATTCGACGGTAATCTCAGCCAGCTTGTGCGCGACGATGTTCCCGTCGTCATCGGGCTCGCTGAATACGTACGATTCTTTCTCGGCAGTGATCTTGTAGTGTTTGGACGCGTCCAGCGGACCGAAGTGATACGTGCCGTCTTCAGTAGTCACTTGCGTTAGTTTGATGTCATCTACGAACATGAATGATTAAAATGTTGAAATTGTTCAGTGAACTGCTGCGGATGTCTGTGTTGCAGGGTGGCTCGTACCGGAGGAGAGCGTGAGCGTGGCGCCGGGCACGGGCGGCAGCAGGCGGCCGCGCAGCGTGAGCGCGGGCCGCGCGCGCAGCGTGAGCGCGTGCGGCTGGCAGCGCGCGCGGCCCGCCAGCTGCTGCGGCGCGCGCGGGGACAGCAGCAGCGACGCCGACCACGCCGACACCAGCGCCACCTCGCCCTGGGACCACACGCGCACGGATTACCACACCTACTTATTTATTAGCATACTAGCAGTTGCCCACGACTGTGTCCGTGTGATTAGAAGATAGATATTAAAAAGATTTACAAACCCATAGTACAGTCAGCGCCAAAAGTCGATGAACAGAATCAACTTTACAAAACAGCTGTTCACAATAAAATGCCATAAGTTATAGTCGCAACTGGGAAACAAAATAGAATTTACACCAGAAAATTTACAAAAGTCGCTAAACACGAGTATTTCAAAAGTATCTGTGCACTAGTATTCCTAATGTCGCTGAACATCATTCTATCAAAAGTCACTAAACAGCAGAAAAAACAAAATTAGGCTAACAAAGTATATTTTTAATGTTGCCGTGACTGTGTTAATGTACCTACTTTTGACGCTAGTTATTATTTCACATATTTCATTTATTACTTTAAGTTTAATTCACATGAAAATATTTTAGATATTGTTAACGAAACCTTCTTCACAAAGTGAAACCTCCTTCAAGATCCTTAGTGAAACCTCTTTCGAACCTGGGATTTGACAAGCGTCAAAAGTAGGTACATTAACACAGTCACGGCAACATTAAAAATATACTTTGTTAGCCTAATTTTGTTTTTTCTGCTGTTTAGTGACTTTTGATAGAATGATGTTCAGCGACTTTAGGAATACTAGTGCACAGATACTTTTGAAATACTCGTGTTTAACGACTTTTGTAAATTTCTGGTGTACATTCTATTTTGTTTCCTAGTTGCGACTATAACTTATGGCATTTTGTTGTGAACAGCTGTTTTGTAAAGTTGATTCTGTTCATCGACTTTTGGCGCTGACTGTACATCATTTTGTTCTATATAGGTTTCTAATTTGATACCTTGTGTTACAATATTGCAATTTTCTCACGAAAACCTAATATTTTTGGAAATAAATTATAGCCTATGTTCAGCCGAAATAATGTAGCTTCTCAACAGTGAAAGAATTTTTCAAATCGGTCCCTTAGTTTCGAAGCCTATTCGTATCAAAAAAACAAACATCTTTCCTCTTTATAATATTAGTATAGAGGCGTTCACACCACTTCCTAAGCTAACTCACATCAGCCATGTAGAGCGTGTGCTCGAACACGTAGCCCCCGCCGGGCTGCTGCAGCGGCACGAGCGGCCCCACGTCCTTGGCGGCGTGTCCGTCAGTACTGATGTGCAGGACCAGGTCCGACACGGGCTCCGGGGACGTCACCTTCACCACCACCGCGTGCGCTACAGCCACGAAGTACACCGTCTGAAATACACAATTCAATGGAATATTTGACTAAATCTGTTTAGTCCATCAGATGTCTAATAAATACTGAATAGGTCTTTTTCATTTTTAAATATTTTTAAATATAAGAGATATTAAAAGCACTTAAGACGATGTAATGTATCGAAATAGTAGCTAAAATCGTCACTTGCTAGTAAAAAGCGTGTTGGTAAGTGATGTCACACTCTAAATCACTATATCCAACTCATTTTTGCGTTTACGAGATGAAAGAAAAAATACGTGTAATATTTACTATAACTAAACAGTTTTTGTCAAGTAGCCTATTATAGTTAAGTCTTAACGCTTTACGAGCTGCAACCCCGCCAGCTACAGCCACACACGGCTAACCAGTTGTACTCACAGTGGGCGCGAGCGTGGAGGTGTCGGCGTGGGCCTGGTCGGGCTGGAAGCGGTGGCAGCCGCGCGGCGTCAGCGTGTACAGCTCGGCCGCCGGCACGCACTGCTGGCTGGCACCCGCCGGCACCGAGAATACGCCTTCAGAGCTCTTGCTTTTATACTCCACCTACAAAACCACGAAAACTTTATTAAATCTGCTTAACTTCTAAATAAGAAATAAAGGTATATTACAAATAACTTACCTCAACTTCGTGTGTGGAATGAACCCTTAAGACGTAACCAGTCTGCTCAAAGGTCGGCACGGTAGCATGATCCTGGGTGACAGCCACGTTGTGGCGAGCCTCCGCCCAGCACAGAGGGTCAGTTTCTACTGAGATCTCTACACTACCCGGCAGTACTTCTTCGAATTTGTATTTTCCATCTGATAAAAAAATTACACAGCTTCAGTATGGTAGCCGATTTTGGATATGAACAATCTAGTTCAATAAGTACATACATCTGTATGTACTTGTTTAACCGCAAATGTGTCAAAATATCAAAAGTAAGGTTCAGTTTGTTCCACCATTGTCCACAAGATGTCACTGTGCTTTGAGACCGCTTTTCTGAATGGCGGTGTTAAAATTTTCCGTGTATATTATAAGAGAGTCGAGGATTTATATTTTTTTTGGTATCATTTTATGTAATATTCGGATTAAAGTATTTTGGTAACCACGACCAGGTGCTTTAATCAAATCAACCCCCAGCTTAACCCTCCGATACCGAGGGTTAAACAGTACTTATGAATGGCGTGCCTCACCTACGGCAACCGTAGTGGTGGGCTGTCCGACGTAGCCGCCATCAGGCGAGAGCGGGCGCAGCGTGACGGTGAGGCTGGCGCAGGCGGAGGGCTGCTGGCAGCGCACACTCCCGCTCAGAGTGCCTTTAAGCTGCGAGAACGTCACACCTGATACTTCCGAGTGGCCCACGGAGACCTTCTGGCTCAATGGGTAGTATCTGTACATAAAGAAATATTGTTTCCGAAATGGACCACTTTACGACGCCATATTTGGAATGAAGTGCGGCATGCGGTAATGCGGTATACTGACTGCAGGCCGTCGCGCTGCTCCTGGTCGGTGACGTGCACGCGCGCGGTGTAGAGGCCGGGCGGCAGGAACACGCACCAGCGGCCGGCGGGCCCGGCGGGCGCGCGGCGCGGCGCCGCCCCCGCCGCCCCCGCCGCCTCCAGCAGCACGGCGCGGCGCGCGCCCGGCGTCACGCCGCCGCACACGCGCCAGCGCGCCGCCACCGCCACCGGCGCCGCAAGGAGGCCCGTCGCAGACACCACCAGCTGGCTGTCGTCGAACTCACATTGCTCTGCACCAAACAGTACACACTATTTATTTTTTCTTCAACACCTTACATACTCAACAGCAAACATACCAGATCAGATGGCATACATAAATTGCTTAAGAAAAAAGTATCTGTGGTAGTCAAAAGCCTTTAGTTTGCTAATGAATCCAATAACACTAACATTATCTATAAGCTAAAAAAATTAACATATAATGTCTAAAGTAAAATATAAAACCTACCATGCTGGAATCCTAAAGTGTATGTTGCTGGCTGCAGATTAGGTAAGGTGAATTTACCAGTAGCGTCTGTGTTACCAATAGGCTCTCCATCAAGTAACACCCGAGCCCCAGCCATACCAGGACCACCAGTAGATGATACTACAGTACCAACTACTGTAAACCCTGTCACCTAGGACCAATATTATCTGTTAGTAATCTTGTTCAATTTTTTTATTTATATGATACTGAAAATAGATTACAACACCATATTACTAACCTCAAAAGCATTCTTGATGAAAAGGCTGTCATGTCGCACAGTAAAGGGCACAAACTCTGGCCTAACGTTGTAAGTGACGGTGGCCTGGCCAGGTGGTGTGGACAGGGCGAAAAGCTTATACTCCCCAGCTGGTACCAAGCCAAAGCTAAATTCTCCATTAGCATCAGTAATGGAGTGACAGATAGGAGCATCTGGCACTCCTTGAAGCAAGGCTGTTTTGCAGCCCTCAACTCTGAATTTTGGACTTTCCTAAAAATAAATAACTAAATATGTAGATAACTCAATTACTGGAGTAACTGTTATGTTTTAAAATGCAATATAATCAAATTTTTATTTATGATGAATTACCAACCTCTTTAGAGTACAATAGCACATACATGCCCCCAATAGGGCTACCAAATGAGGAGATAGAGCCACTGACATCATAACCCTTCACTGCTAGCACTCCAAATGGCAAAGCAGTGTTACCTTCTTTGACCTGAACCACTGCCTGGGCTGGTTCAAGTTTCCACCTTAAATATAAAAATCCCTCAGTTTATTTGTCCTAAACATTCATATTTATGTCTGATCAACCATTAAAAAATCAAGATTGAATAATTACTTTTAATCTTCATTACTTACTATGCAAGTCATTACACACAGTTTATTATTAAATATAATCATGTACCTTCTAGTTACAATCTAGGTCAGATGTTTAAATGAAATCTTATCTTGCTACATCTGAAACTAGGTGAATGAATCCCTACACATTGTAATCCAATAAGAATCATACAGTGGCTTTGTATTACGAAGAAAGTAAGTACCTTGGATGGGAAGCTTTGATAGTGTATTTTCCAGGAATAACAGGTGTAAAATGGAAGTCTCCACCAACAGCGGTCAAAGTGTTTCGCACCTCCCCTTTATCATTGACTAGTTGTACAGATATACCACTGGGGCCCTGCTTCTGACCCGCAGTGATAACTTGTCCCGTAATACCAAATCCATTGAAGGCAAAGTTAATATCTTGCCCAGATGAACATTGATCGGTAGTACCATCAACTGTCAATTCAACTTGGGAAGGCTCAAAGCTCCATCCGGCCGGCGGGTGGACTTTTAACACGTATTCCCCTTTTTCATAAAGTGGCAGGAAATAATATCCATTAGTAGGTGCGCATTCGGTCTTTTCCTTTAGGCTACCTCCTTTGGTGTACCTAAATACAGGAAATTATGAATAAGGTATAGTAATTTTACTGCAAAAGTAATTTAAACTTTAGGTCTCATCAAATAATAAAATTATGTACTTAATTTTCAAAGTAAATACACTGCAAAATATTATGATCATACGATTTACTTTTGAGTATAATTTTAAGGTTAACTTACAAGCCGATTTCTATTTTAGAAAAATCCAAGCTGACATGACTTTTAACAAAACCACCACAGCCTAGAATATCATTTGCATTACATCTCGTAATGACTATAATTGATAATAATACTGAAAATATTCTATTGATGTCAGCAAGCACCGCCATTTTTGTACAAAATGATCCACTGACAATTTGAAAGACAAGACGTGACGTTTGCTTATCGCAATAGTAAGTGACGTATATTTCACTGATAACAAAATTACTAAGGTACTCGAGTCGATTTCTGTTTCAATTTTAAAACTATATCGTTATCTTCACCGTTATATTATTAGCTAGGCAGATTATGGATAAATGATAAGTACTCATAATTCAGTAGCTCAGTGCGCAATGCGCTATGTTTTACTATAAGTATATAGGTTGTCTATACTGGTATTGTCCCGCCGCGCTCGAACAACTCCCAAATCCTGTTTGTAAATTATGTTTCACACTTCACAAATAGACAGTTGTAGCCGTTGTAGGTTTTGGTAGTAGTAGTAGTAGTAAGATCGTCTATGCGTCAACCAACCAAGACCAGTAGTTACTTGGATTAATCAATAGTTGTAGACTAGGGTCAATTTGTAGCAATTGTTTACTCCTTGAAATAAGAGTATCACTAAACTTCTTTCCATTTTTTATTATATTTTATCATTTAAGATTTTAATAACAAATGGATGATTGACTCAGTGAATAAATTACATTTTTTTTCTGACTGTTTGTTAAATATTTATTTGATAACTCAAAAAATTCTTAAAGTATTCAAATAACTATATGACATTTAAAAAGCATTTTAGCTAAAGTGCTCATATTTTAATGTTTAGTATATTGTAAAATGTATAAAATAAACAATAGGTACATAATATATAAAACAGATGTATAGTATTGTACATTTAATAATATAAAACGAAATAAGAAATAGACTTATGAATACATTTACTAAGTTAAAAGAACATACATATTTATATCTTTTAACTAATGAATTTTATGTAGCAACAGCCGTTTTGGTCTTATTCTGTATAGGAAGGAATAGTTTGAATTCAGCTGGCAGCTCATCTTCTGAATACAACCTATCTGAAAAGTATACTCTTCTGATTCTGCAGTTGGCATGTATTTGTACCCTAAGAGTCTCAACATAATTAGTTCCATAAGCTCTTCGAGTAAAGTCTGCTAAGTTAAACTGGATTTGATTCCAACCTTCATCCAGACGCATTGGCATTGTACAGATAAAGGGCTTCACCCGAGTAGTAGACTGATAATTGCTGGCTCTGAATCTTCTTCGTACGTTCTTATCGTCCAAAACCTGAAAATAATTTTTTTGAGGTTAGATTATATTAACAAAATAGTTACTATGAGGCAAACATTATATTGATTATCATTTAAGTGCTTGATGAAATTAACTCACCTGAACTTCAAACGTGAAGTATTTCTTCAGATTTTTAATTATCATAACCAGAAACGGTAGCTTGATGCCAAGCGTCTTTTTTGGATCAGCGGGGCACGTAATGTACGTAGTGCTGACATTGGTACCAACTATTTCTAGCACTAGACTCTGAATGTCGTTGTCTGTTATTCTTTTTATGTGCCCATTTCGTACCTTTTTGTCCCAGATTTGCAAAGGTTTGCTGCCTATACTGTAAAGGATGGAGAGGAAACCAGACTGAAATGTATTTTTAAACATTTCGCTCGAGCTTGCCCACAACACACAATGTACTCTTACATTTATCAGTCGATTAACAACAAAAGTTTGATCAATAAATACCCCACATTTGCGGTTGCATTACAACTTGACAGCTTGACAGTAAACACAGGAATTTTGAAAACGGCCATTGATTGGCCATGCGTTTGTTATCAACAGGATTACCATAGCAACGATACGAAAAGCAACGTTTCATTACACTTACATGTGATTTGTACAACGAAATGTTTTGAACAGAATACATGCCCATTCATGTGATTTTTTCTTCCTAACTACTCAATTATTTTTCTTCACAGAAAAAAATATTTCAGTTGATTAATCATGATTTTCCTTTTATAGCTAGGAAAACATAGTTTTTTCACAAGCAAAATTTCGAAGTCCAGCCTAGCATGAAATGGAGTGTTATTTCAAAGTGACAGTAACAAATATTTTATCTGCGCTCGTGTCGCAGTAAAAAAAAATCAAGCGGTGCATGTGCAGTTCTTGCTTATTTAGTTCTGTACATTAAATAACTATTTTGGCTATTTGCCGCACTTTTTATTTAAACATGTGCTAGAAAAATATTGCTAAGTGTTAATACAAATATAATGAACGTTTTTCATTGTGTAATATATTGTTGATTTGATAAAGTGATTTAGCAAAAATGACGGAAATGTCTTCGAAGAGGTGAGATTACTTGTCGCTGTTTATATGCTGTTGCTTACAATATAAAATATGGTATGCTGGAATTACCTGCTGAAGTCGTATCAAATTATGTAACTGATAATATGATGCCGCGTTGGCTTTCCTAACACCAGTATCCTTCTTTGATCACTCAAACCAATGACCAATAGACAGTTAATGAAAACAGCTATGCTCGTATAGAAAACGTATTTAAATTGCCATAGATTTAATATCACTTTCTCAAAAACCGTACAAACACTATAAAACTTGTTTACATACTGAGTTCTGTCAATATTTAAATAGAGAACTGTTATCATGAAGTTATTTTAAATCAAAGACAACTTCTATCAGAAATCTAGAGTTAATAATTGTAATCTTCTTGATCATTAATTTACCAAAAACAATCTATACACTGTACTACTATCTTCAAATATTTTTTACACTTGAATATGAACAAGGAGCTTTTTACCAGTGACCTTGTAATTTGTTTAAAGATACACATACATCATAGCTGTTTTGAAATTGTGAATAATAAATACTTCCTAGGAAGTAATAATAAAAACAAAATTATGCTTTTCATTACATTTGAATTTAAGGCAATGGTTTCTCTTGAAATTCTTTTATTTTCTATTCATTCTTATTTATTGCAACTAACAATAAACTCCTTATTACATATTTAGAGTAGCATTCTATTAATTAATATATGCTAGTAGCTAGTGAAAACTATCACGGTCCAATTCATATTGAGTTGTTGTCTGATAATTATTATAATCAATTAAATTTAGTTTCTTTTTGATACATATTAAATTTACTTTTTTGGTATTGTTTTTCTGGAGTCATTTTATGTAAGTCATTTTCATGTGTTACCGTTTTTAATCTGTAAGTTTTAGGCTTTAGCATTATGTAATTGTTTATTTTAACAAACACCACATTTTATGCAAATATATATTGAATTTTGGTGTGATATGACGAGAAAAAAATGAGACAAAAGCGCATGGTACAGTATATTTGGTTTGTTTCATATATATTTTCTAGTGATAACATGGATCATGGAAAATTTAATCATTTTGATGACATAAGACATTCTTTTTGGTGCAAAAGCTTTCTGAATTTCATTGCTTTGTGCAAGTGATACAGTTAAGCTCAAACTCATACACAAAAATCTATCCCAATAACTTGTGAAGTAATTTTTACAAGATGTGCAAACATTGCAAAATAATCAATTTTAATTAACACAGACTCAAACAATTTAGACAATGTGTTGAAACATGATTAAAGTGTAACAGGGAAAAAGTCGCGCCAGTAAAGTTATCTACATGTACATATACACTGACCGACGTACTTCCGTCGATATTGTGTACGAATGCTAATGTCCTTCGTCCTATGAATATTTCCATAAAGTCATCTGTAGTATAATTGACGGAGCGTGGCATATTCCTGGCCGGTTTTTAACGTAGGTACCCGATGGAGCCGTAACTGCCGGAATGTATCCGTGCTATATGAGGAGAGGACACAATCGCGGCGATGACACTTGTACTGCCATCGTCGTGCCAGCTTCTTATACTTGTTACGTAGGACGCAAAACACAACAACAAACTTGATTAATAATTATGTTATGAGAAATGCGATAGCTGCTTAAGCCCCCTTAATTGTATTTTCAAGCAACAGCCTTCATGTGTTAGTTGCAGTGAAGCACATTCCTTAACGTAATAAGTAACTTTCTCTGTATAAAACCCGGGACCAGTTTTTGCAATTACAATATATACGGCGTTTCATAAGCGTGCTGTTTGTTTTCTTTCCTTTCGTCCGATGAATGAGTCGAAAAGGCACCGCTTCGATTTGCTCGGTTCGAGTTCGCTCAACCCACCGCCTGGCCGCAGGACTATTCTGACAGACTAGATACTCTTTAAGATTTTTAAACCCTTTGAATTTTTTGCGAAGTTCATTTGCACTTTGCTTGATTAAATTAATTTACGTGGCATCCCGGACTTGAATTCGAAATTACTCCTTTTTATATTTTAATGAAGCTTTTGTAGCTTTAGCCACTCTAGCTGTCAAATATTCAAACAATCCACACGTACATAGGCACTTTTCATTCAGAGCTAAAATTCGGTAAAACTTAATCGAACTAAACGAATTATAAGTGTCGGAAATGCGACAAACGAATCGCAATCGAAGTAATCACATTACTCGCTGCCGTGAGCTTTGCAGATCAGTTAACCTAACTACAGGCGTAGAGGTCGGGTTAATAACGTTTCCAAACTTGTCCTATAAAAACAGACAGACTTTGGAATCGGATTGAAGACTATGCAGTATTTTTAGAATAACACTGGAGAACTTAGTGCGCGGGAATTAGTATCAAAATTTTTCATAGTCCGTCTGTTTTTATACATTAATTTATTCCTGAATTAAAAATCAACTTGCCATAAAATATCTGGTTTTGAAGGTAATTCACGGAGCATGTTTGATAATTAAAATAGGAAATCGATTGTCCTTAGTTTAAGTTGCAATGTACGGCCGAATGTCACTAGAGATTCGAAAGTCCATAAGTGATCCATAAGTCCAAATTCCTGGGCCCAATAATACTTATTTCTGAATAGTTAAAGAGATCATCTCATCTATACTCTATACTAATATATAAAGCTGAAGAGTTTATTTGTTTGAACGCGCTAATCTCAGGAACTACTGGTCCAAATTGAAAAAATATTTTTGTGTTGAATAGACCATTCATCGAGGAAGGCTTTAGGCTATATACCATCACGCTGCGACTAATAGGAGCGAAGATACAATTAAAAATGGGAAAAAAAACCAGGGCAGTTATAAATCATAACTTATATCTTCTACCCAAGGGGACGAAGTCGCGGGTAACAGCTAGTGTGTTCATATAGCTTCCTAAGTTTATACTAACTGGGTTATGGATTGAAAGTAAAATACCGTGCCTTCGTAGACGTTTTATCGATTACACGCAGCAATCCTGCATTATTAATGACTCCGCGTATTGTTTCTGGTTAATAAGGAAGGTTGCATGTGACTCAGAATTAATATCGATGTCTCCGTAGCCTATATGTCTAGGCATTGTTACGTGGGCTGATTTTTATGCGTTTTTCGAACAATATTATGAGCAAGGATGCTTGTAATATTAAAAGTTAAACTTACAGCATGGTTTACCAAAAACTCGATAATAAGCAGCTTGTACATTTTATATAAAGGCTTTGCTTACTTCTTTTGAAATTTCTTCCAGCCGATAATAAAACGACATAGGCTTACTGGATCCATTAAAAACTTGAAGATATTGAATAAAGATAAGATCCACAACATTCGTAGCTTACTTTATTTAAAAATCTTTAATTCTTTATAAAATAGTATCTACAAAATATATAATTTTGCAACTTTAACACCTGAATATTTCAGGAATATCTGCTTTCAGACTAAATTCTAGGTAACCATTTATCAAATGCATTAAAACGTTTATTTTACTGGTTCGCTTGCAAAACTGGTTCACGTGCGAATAGTTGGTGAAACGCGTGGGGGTATATCGAAAAGCGGGATTATGAACGGCTTTATTTGTTCAGTTTCTGGGTCGTCGATCTTAGCTGACCTGTCTCGTTACACTGAGAAAGTGCTTTTTTATATAGTGAATGCAGAATGTTTTTCAGGATAGTTTCGCATAGATATAACATTCATCATATAGTTTTATAAATAAGATAAGAATGCAAATAAAATGTCCGTTTCTACACCTGTATAGTACGCGTAGAGTGTGTCGTTATTCAGTTCATTGAACGATGAATTGCGCACGCAAAAATATCACAAACGGAAACTAAAATGTGTCAAACACAAACGGTATGCGATGACATCTTCTAACTAATATAAACTTACGTTCTAATTAGAACGGTCAAATTACACGTGCCAATATTCTTGAGTTAACCCTAGTTAGCTTAAAATACTTCAATATTGCAACTGAAGACCGATCACAAGAACGGCTTCATAAAATAGTTTCACGCTCTATGTAGTCGGAGACGCAGATGTCAGGAAGTAACGTTTAAAATATCAAAGTACAAACAAAATAACAAAAACTGTAAATACAGAGTATTATAAAACAGAACAAATAAACGTGGGATCCCATTATCATATTCAACGAAGGAGGAAGGCGGATGAGTGAATTGCAGACGGTAATAACAACAGTACACATTACCTACAGTAATACTGACTAATGAATGTTAACTGTATACCAATAAAAAGGTCACAGTGTCGATGTAACGAGCAGGATCTGTGTATTATTTATAGACAGACCAACACGCGGTTTTATTTATCTAGAGCCGCCCACCCGGCCGACTCTAACCCGCCGTTCAGCAATCGCGACATCCATACCATACTGTGTTAAAAAACTTAATGTCGTTTATGATTTATGAGTGTTCATTTCACATGTTTGGGTAAAGA
The DNA here is from genome assembly GCF_003590095.1 of Trichoplusia ni. NCBI lineage: Eukaryota > Metazoa > Arthropoda > Insecta > Lepidoptera > Noctuidae > Trichoplusia > Trichoplusia ni. Next base: position 2,786,317 of record NC_039492.1, read on the forward strand.
TATGTCTATTATAAGAATATTTGTTCATTTGATTCAGAGTTTCAAGTTTAGGCTTAGTTATTACCCACTAAAAGCATAGTAAGTAGGAAGAAGAAAAGCTTATTTCATGTCATTTGTAGAACACGGATCATAATTTCTGTGAAGTAGTAAAACAATGTATTTAACTGTTTCCTGTTATAATATATTCTTAGGCAGTTGAAAAAAGTCCAGATTATAAATGAAGTCCTGTCCGAACACTCTTCGCTAGATCATTTGAACTTGGAACGTTTGGTTATTGTGGCACATCAAAAGCAGTCACGTAAAAGCTGTCGCAAAGAACAGACGCGTTGTCGCCCGCCTCCTGGCCAGTTTTAGCCTGAAAAGGATACCCGTGTTTATTTCGGGGCACATAGTCTTGGTGATTGCTTTTGGATGATTGCCGTGGACTTGGCTGGTTACGTAAATTGTGGGAAGTGCGTGTGTTATTACTTGGCTCCGAATGTACCGTTGAAAGCTCAATTTTAATGATCTCACATGTTAAAGGCTCCTAACATTTTAATCTAAACAGTGATCAATTTCGGAGATCCTCTATGTTGGACACACCACATGTTACCAACACTGTCGAGACTGTAGAAACGTGGTGACTGTTGATACAATAAACAAAGTTTCGGTCGTGTCTGTGCATCGATGTCTCATATTGATAAAGTAAGTGCTGCATCAGCACCAAGTGAATGTGTTAAAAGGAATACGAATATATGTGAAGTTAATCAATCTTCGAAGTGAGTGTGCAAAACCGTAACAGTAGTATTTGATAACATTATAGTAGAGATGCATACCTCATGGATAGTGAGGGTAGACTAGTGTTTTGGAAGAGCGGTGTATGGGAGGGAGGAGCTCCCACTTTAAACTGCAACACCTGTAAGAAACGACGCTCTGACAGAATGAGCGCTAACGATCGCCCACAGGGGTGAGTACCAAAATGCCTTTTTTCCTTTGGTATTACGAGAATATTGTTATGACAAATATTTCTCTTTATTCATATAATTCACCAAATAAAAAAGACACGGTATAATATGAAACGGAAAATGTCTCAGCTGGCAACTGACTGAAAGTCGACTTGATGAATTCTCACCAAGATGCAAATCTATAAATGTTTATAACATGATTTAAATTGTGTTACGTTAATGCCATTTTGTTACGGTATTAATACAATGATTGATTTTGCTATATTACTATACGACCAATTCCCTCGTATCTTCAATTTTAAACGTGTTACTATCAAGTTTATCAGTTCTGTCTGAAAAGCTTAGGAGTCTGTGAATGAGGTACCCAAACATAATCCGGATAAACAAACCGCATCCCCAGACATACACCGCCAAATCGTGGATTACTGGGCTGCTTAGTCTGGCTCCGACGGGCACAAGTTTCCTCTTATCGGGTGATTGACTTCTCAGGGTGTATGCGCCTTAAAATGGAGATTCTCTTTTTCTCGTCTATCGTCTAGACTTAATTTCATTATTAATAAGGCATCAAATCTTAAAAATGTCTGGGATTTTTATTCCAGATATCCTAAATTCTCTCCCGTACTACAAAATGCGCTTGTGAATGTGTACTAAATAAATCGAGCAATACCAGCACCATACAGTCTGCGCGATTCGTGCCTGTCAAGTTTATTATTGGAAACAAAAATAAACATTACAAGCATTCTACGTCCCATACAATAACATTCCTTGTCAACTGCTCTGAGTTTTGTACAGATATAGTAAACTGGCTTACATTGTTGACTAAAGTATAGGTACCTGACATGTCTTGCGTCCAAATGCTCTCTTTTCGTATGACAAAGTAATTCATTACTCACACTCGACACATCTCAAGTATTTTATATGTACGAGATATAAAGTTATAATTGATCACTGAATGTTATAATATATTCGTGCACCTGCTTCTATTCAGGAGGCTTTTGTTATTTAAATAGTCTTATAACTTGTAACTCTAAAAGAGTAAGTAGACACTGCTTGCTTCTATTGTGCAACCTTTCTTTTGAGTTCATAAGGTTAATTCTTAATATGATGCTTTAACTTTTAAGCTAGAAGCTTATAAACACGAGACATTCGCACATGGGCTATTAAGTATTAATTCGCAAAAAATCTTTTTAGTCTGTTGAATTTAATCTCACACAATCTGAGTGCTTAAATCCTTAATCTCTGGGATAACTGTAGCCAATTAAAACGTTACTCGAAATACTAAGTCTGCACAGTGTTTGTTCGTAAATAGATCGTTATTTTGAACAAATTCACAGCATTGTGTGCTTATTTTCGCCTTGTTGCATATAAGGGTAAATAATATTTGCATGAATCACCGTGCCCTGCGAAGTCTCGGGCCAGGAACCCGTTTTCCTTAAACAAGTTGCGCCGTCAAATTTTTAATATCGCACGTACGATACGGATGTGCTGTGTATTATTGTTAATTAAGAACAATGGAACAAAGGCTGAACGTTGATTTATCTGCGTTTGTATGACTTTGTAAGTTTAGGCGAGATTTGACATTGAAACTAAACATTGATGTGTGTTTTGCTAACACGAATGGTCTTCGTTACTTATAGGTTCAGTTGTATCCCGCAAAAGCATCAATAATGTGAACTCCGCATCACGACCCCTAAAACCATTTTTCTTAAAGGATGATATCCTAAAGTTTAATTAAATTTCTCCGTAGTGTTCAATTTTGTTCCAATTTTTGTTATATCACTGTGAGTCACCATAAACAAGACGAAATCGGTGTCAGAAAATCACTGGATCAAAACCTAAAAAACAGGTCACTGGCGAAAAGAACTGTTATTTTGGTGGGCGTAGTGAATTGGGAACACTTTTACATTCGCATACTGGTGACGTCATCGATATCTTCACCGTTGCGCTCGACATTAACCGTTGGGCCAGTGGCCCGCCTGGCATGCATTCCGCCTTGTAAGATCTGCCCTTTCAAGAACACCACTCTGATTCTCCACATGCCTCTTGTTGACCCAGCTTCTCAGACCGCATAACAAGATGTTAAAATTTAACATGCAATACATTGTGTAAAACTACAACAATGTATAAGTTCTGATAATTGTCAGGTAGCATATGTCGTAGTTTCTTTAAAGGCAAAGCTTTTAATTTTTTTCAATTGTAAACTGTGATTGTTTTTTTTTTTTATAAGAAAGAAGAATGAAGTGACTTCGTATGATGTTCATTAGAATTGTCCCACCATTTATTTGTACAAATGCTCGTGTCGATATTGATTTCGAATACAATAATTTAATTTAACAACCTCTCCTGCTTTGCACAAGCTTAATCTAATGAGTTCCGTGAGTCCTACAGTATTAAAACATAATAATAACCTCGAACATACTAAGCAACGCGATGTAAATGGTAACCCTGAGTACTTGTATTTCGGACCGTAACGATTCTATGACTCAATATTAATACTTTCCTTAAAACCAATATTGGAACACGTGCACGCATGAACATGCATCATTCATTAGATGTAACTTCCATTAAGCGGTGATATTTGCTGAAAGTAGAGCTATGGTTAGCCACTTAAATGGATTTCAAAAAACATCATTGATCCCATTTTGAATCAGTATTTTTCTGGTTCCTTTTTCAAGGGTAGAATATAGGTTTCAACTTGATTCTGAATCTTTTACCAACACATATTAGATTCACATTTTGTCAGGGCTCCGACTCTGCTATTTTAGAATGGCCGATGAATGATTGCTAATTGAAAAATGTTAATCGGAATACTAATAGTGTTATTTTAATCCTATTTCCACTCATTCATCGGCCATTGTAAATAGTAGAATTGGGGCCCTGATTTGATTATGATTAATAACTATTATTTTGTACAAGTATCCATAATGAGTCACAGGCATAGAGGCGTTAAGCGTGAACAAACAATGATCGCGTAGTGTTATGGGCGATCGTGCGCATATATGGGCCAAGTGCACCGGATGTACCATCAGGTGTTACTCCTCGTAGTAAATGCTTGGCATGCCTGTGTATGAATAGTTAAGCTCGCCGAGACTATTGTCTTACTTACAACCTCTAAGTACGGTTAGATAATTATATTTCATATAGAAACGAGGAAAACTATTCAGCGTTAATTTATAACGAACTAAAATCTAGTTTTAATTCCTCATTATATTTATACATGTGCGGTGGACGAGATAAAATCTTAATGCCTTATTTTAAAAGGCCACAATAATAATAAAGGTACGTTTGAATATTTTTTGTTGAGGAACACATCGCTATTCTTCCAGGTGTTGGCACAGATACTGTAGCATCGTAAAGCCGGCCTCGTCGTTGCGTTGGGACACTACTATTGCCCATACATCATTACTGCTTTCTCTATTATTAGTGTGCGTCGCATACCGCACCCCTCACGACCGCTTTTCTTTTTAATCACCTCACTTTTAAGTAGTCCTTGTGTATTGATCGCGTCCTTTCGAGGAAATTTGAACTAGTTATTTAAAATTCCACCCCTGTTGGAACAAATATGTAAATTACTAGGACTGGAGAGTTAATAATAACATTAGTTGCGTCAATAAATATTCAATACGTTTGCTTGTGCCTAATTAACTATTTAATTGAATTTTTATAATTAAGTAGATACCATAGACTTACTAACATAAGTGTTTTAAAGATTGAAAACCAGATACATTACGTCTTAGTACTTTATTTTTCTGTATTATATGTATATTTTTTGCAGATTTTCATACTTTTATTCAAGGACGTTATGATCAATATTTACAAGAATTACATGTTTACTTTATTGACATCATTTTCGTATTTTATAATAATTATGCATTATACAGCATGGATATGTTAACGGTTTCCCGGAAACTTGGACTGTATTTATGGGTGTAAAAATAAGTATGTGTCACGTACAAAATATGTTTTCGAGTAAAATATTATAGGGCTATTAATTAACTGACCGCATCAATATAATTCCATATTTCTGAAGCATTTATTACCAACTCCTGGAATCACCTAACATAAAGTTTTATGCGAGTCTAATTCTGGAATGGCAGCTAGTCAACTAAATTACTGACGCAGTATAATGACCTCAAACATTGAAATCAGGTATTTTTTCTCGAGACAACTGAATAAAATATCTCATATCTGTTAGGGAGTTCACTTTGGACACATTAAACGGCAAAAATACTTTGTTCTTTAATGCTTGCGTTGAGTTCCGTATTATTCTTAGCTCTACATACAGTATTGTTTTGTGAATGTATGCGATGTGTATACTTGCCGGGGGTGCACTACTCCTAGGACGAATAGCTATAACGTTGGGTTTTCCAAACGGTTAATCAATACTTGACTCCCGTATGACAGGAAGTAATAAAGCTTGCTAACTAACTCATTACGTGTACCACAAAGCGGGCTCTACGTCTTGAAGAACAATGGCCTGTGAACTGGCCAAACGGTATCATACGAATAATATTCTCATTGTTAGATTTTGGAGGAAACCACAAAATGTATTTTAATATATTTTGAATATAAAATATCTAACATTGTAGTCAACAGTTTTGATAAGAGTTCATTAACCTTGGTTTGATTTAATGGGCATCCTTTTTATTTGTTATTACTCGCTAGAGCTACGCTAACTGATTGTGTGTAGTTCGCATTATAAGTCTGAGTAATCGAATAAGCAATAATTTGTCGATGCCGCCCTGTTTGAACTTTGGCTCTAGATTGTGGCTGATTTATGTATGTAGGTTGGAGAGATAGGCTGGAATTAGAAACTAACGGTCTTGTGATTATTAATTTTATGTATTACGGTGTTAAGTTAACGTTTCAAGCATTAGATACAAATTATATTTGCTAATTACAAAATGTTTGATCAATTTAAATTTTCAATAAGTTAATTTTATTTACCATGTCAGGATCGACGATTGTGCCGTATTTAGTTCCTACTTTATTTGTTACATGAAACGATACTAAAATTAATTATAATGTGAGAGTAACTTGACCTGAGCTTGAACTCTGCTAGGCTTTTGAAGCGAAAACTCACAGCCTCAATCAAAACACATTCAATTAAAATGTTATTAAGTTAAACCCATCTTCTTATTGTGTATCATGTTCTTTATTTTCGTTTAAGATGATAATTTGTGTTTGTTGTTTCAGTGAGCTAAAAAAACTCTCTGAGGAGAGTTTGACGCGCCAGCCGGAGGAGGTGTTCGATATAATATGCAAGTTAGGCGAGGGCTCCTATGGCAGCGTGTACAAGGTAAGCAGACATATCGTCCCTAGTTATCTTATAACAAACATATGGAAGAAACTCTGATTAGTCCTTTAATTATATTCCCTAGGTTAATTTAGTATCAAATTAAATAAAATACTCCTGATAAAATTAAAAGGGATTGTCTGTTAACTCACTGTCGCGAAACTTAACTAATTAAAGTTTGGAAGTGGGACCTTAATAAAACGTGTCTAATTGGCGACCAGTCTGCATTGTTTCTCGTTAGTTCTTACCGTCTTGAGTACCACCTAGCTCTGTTTAGTCTTATGTAAATGTCGTTTCTACATTGGATTAACGGAAGCATGAGTGAAGGAGTGTAAAAGTAGATAATCCCTTTACAAACAAATTATGTTCATTGAAAACATTTTATAGTCTAAGTATGAAACCTTACACAGCCATTACTAATACTTGTGTTTAAATAGATTGTGGGTATATCTCTTTTGAATTATAAACGAAAAGAAATCAAATGTGCAGACGCTAATAGTGGATAAAGAATAATTTTATTCAATAACTCGGGATACAGAGATTTTCAGCAAATTGGGGTTACCCAAAGCTTTTAATCTCAACAAATGGTTATTGCCGAGTATTCGGGGTACGCAAGGGAGAAAGATAGGAACGAAATCTCATGTCTAAGCTATCTAGATCCACTAGATACAAATTAGACCTGGACTTTAAACATAGGTACTTAGATTTACGCCAATTGCCAAGCCAATGTTTTCCCTAATGTTATTTAGCCAGTGTCATAAGTCTTGCTTAATACACAAGTGGTGTATTGATACATTTGATACATACAGTGTACGCACTAGTATTATTACTACATAATACATTGCTGCATTGTTGTCTTGGGTTACTCGTAGTATTAATTCACACGATAGTGCCAGCGTTCCGCTCTCAATACGTTATTGCTTGTACGTTCTAGGGTTGGAATACGAGTCCACACGTGCACTGGCTTGATTGGAGTATGGTTAGGCTAGTGATAAATATAGCGTATGGCTCTACAGTTGATGGTCTCTCGTTTGAGCGCTGTGCACTGACGTGAGCACAAGCGGCCACTTTAAGTGTGATGATCGCCGCAAGGTCATGGTTAGTCTTAAATGACGTTGATGACACGCTAGTTTGAATTTTAAAGGCTTTTGGCCTAAGATGTAGAAATATCTTGAAACATCGTGATACTCAATTATGTTTTTTTTCTATGTTCTAAATTAATGACTCTCATGGAGAGTAATCATTAGTGTCTCACTCTTGGTTTATAAGTTTGTCATTTAAATTGTCTTAAAACTATATTAAATTGATATTCTTTACTACCCGAACTAAATTTGCAATGCACCGAATTTAAATTTATTTGGTCACACCTGGTATGGATCCAACATTAGTCCTTTTAAATCATATCCGTGTTGCATTAAAAGAATACACGGAGGTTAATTTGCATCGACATGTTGTGGAATGGCGTAGAGTATTAACAAGTATCGTGTATCGTGTTCCAGGCGCTGCACAAGGAGAGCGGCCAGGTGCTGGCCATCAAGCAGGTCCCCGTGGACACGGACCTGCAGGAGATCATCAAGGAGATATCCATCATGCAGCAGTGCGACAGCCCCTACGTCGTCAAGTACTACGGCAGCTACTTCAAGAACACCGACCTATGGGTGAGAGATTCAGAGGTCACAATATGTTTAGTAAGTGAATGAGACGGAGGTTCATCTTATACTAATGTGTCTATGTTGCAATACCTTTTGTTAGCCCGTACACGCTGTGTGTAGCCTCTTTATTTTGGTTTCTCTTTAGTTAGTTAGACCGAGATATTGTTCCTACTATATTACTTATGTAAGCCGGCACAATAGTGAACAAAACGACGAATTAAAACGTTCCTTATGATTTTATACCTCACCCGTCTCGCGCCTATTCTGTATGATCCAAAGTATTTTTTTTTTTACTGACAACACTTAAAGACATTGTCATCTTAACACAAAGTACTAAATTAAATCACCCCCTTTTACTAAACGAATAACAAAAAATATGTCTACTAAGTTTTCGTGACTAATCTTATGTAATTTCAGTTGACTAAGCTCTGTTATTAACAGTCTATACGTAACATTCAAAGTAATTGTCTAGTAGTATTCCTCATTAATTAGTTGAGGAATGTCGCTAATGGCCTGTGTAGACAGGCGACAGACAGGCCTTCTAATTGGGGAGGCTTCAAGGCTAACACTATCGATCTGTGGAGAAGGGTATAGGACATATACCTGCACCAGACGCGGAACATAATGTATCCAACAGTTATACAGACCATCATTAGTATTCATGTTATAGAGTGTATGCAACTGAGTAATAAGAATTGCAACGAAATTAAAAAATAAGAAATACATATTATGATGTGGCATTAAATGGTCGTTGTAGGGGTATTGTTGTTTTTATTCACGCAAGCTTTTTATCTTTAATTTTTGTTTTTAAACAGTGCTTTTTAAAGATTTATGTTTCACGTATTTAGTATATAATCATAGTTGAAATCCGATTCAAGAAATTTGAAAATTGAAATTATTTAAGTGAAAAGTTGACCTTTGATGTAGAGAAATTTTTATTGTAAACAAGTTACAAAATAATTCATTGAACCATATTATGTTTTTTCTATCAGAACTATCGTCATTCATACTTCATAGCATTTTAATTAACTCATAAATATTTACCTCCCTAGATTATCACAATTCTTCCAAACTCTACCCACGTGACTTATATAAAATAAATATTCTAACTGCTAATACTATTGTAGATTGTAATGGAATACTGCGGCGCGGGGTCCGTGTCCGACATCATGAGGCTACGGAAGAAGACGCTATCAGAAGACGAGATAGCCACCATCCTCTGTGACACGCTGAAGGGTCTGGAGTACCTGCACCGGCGGCGGAAGATCCATCGGGACATTAAGGCCGGGAACATTCTCTTGAACACGGAGGGTCACGCTAAACTGGCTGACTTCGGTGTGGCTGGACAGTTGACGGTGAGCGATGAATGTTTGTGTTTTGTTTAGAAAGGTTTTTTGTGAATGTTTATAACCGTGGTACCTATAGCAACTAGTACTGAGTAGGATTGTGGCCGTAGGGAATGGAATAGTACAGACAACTCGCTTAACAACGTCTCTTTTCCATACCAGTAATAGTTAGATTAAGCTCACAAGTAAGCGCACTTTTTTATGTTTTTTGATAATGTGAGTAGCTGTGTTAGGTAAGGTTCGGAATTTGTATGTGTATAGGCGAATTGCTCTTTAGAAATAACTATCATTATCTCGCCTTTTTACCACTCAATTTTATAACATTTTATTTACAAAACTAAACACGTGTCATATGACTTACTCGTTTTGCATTTTAAGGAGGAGTATTGGAATACTTTTTGATTTTGAACAATATTGTTGTGTTCCCAGGACACGATGGCGAAGCGCAACACAGTGATCGGCACCCCGTTCTGGATGGCGCCCGAGGTCATCCAGGAGATCGGCTACGACTGCGTGGCCGACATCTGGTCGCTGGGCATCACGGCGCTGGAGATGGCGGAGGGCAAGCCGCCCTACGGGGACATACACCCCATGCGGGCCATCTTCATGATCCCCACCAAGCCGCCGCCTTCCTTCAGGTATACATACAGGCACGGGATACTACTCCCGAGCTGCTTATTGACGTCAAATATTATTATTTAATCTGTTATCAAATTAATCGAATAATATTAAACAGAACGGCAGACTTAACCAATCGCTTAAGTGATATATACAGTGGGATTTCAAAAAACTATCGCAATTTAATAACATTATCTACAGAACCCTCATATTTGAGATCACTAACAATTACGAAGATCATATTTGCCACATTGTAAGTAGTTACTCAGGCCTTATCACCGAACTACCAATAACTATTTCTATAATTGTAACATATTTTTTCTTCTTAGGGAACCAGATCAATGGTCTCCAGAGTTCATAGACTTCGTCAGTCAGTGCCTCGTGAAGAACCCTGATGAGAGAGCCACCGCCGAGTACCTGCTAACACATGAATTTATTGGTAAATACCCTTCTTATTAATTACATTTAATTGATAATGATAAAAGTCGATTTTATGATAATTATTTTTTCAATCGATTTCAAAAAGAATTGTTAATGTCAGAACTTCGGGCTGGAGAAACTGATTTTGTTGATTATTTTTCATTTAACGTTAAATAGCTGTTCTGTGATCCCCGCAAAATTTCATCAATTTGGATCAGTACACTTACCTCAGTTCAGCTAAAGTGGTCCGTGTTGTTGTTCCCGTCAGGTAACGCGAAGCACCCGAGCATCCTGAGCACGATGATAGCGGAGGCGCGCGAGATCCGCGAGAGCCAGGTGTTCCGCAACGCGCAGCATCACACCAACAACGCCAAGACCTTCGCGGCGGTCAGTATGCCCGAGACACACTACGGAAACTAATATTAAGAGATACACATATCTAAATAATTGCGATATTTTTGTAAGAATCATTTGTACACCAGGAAAGAAAATATTGTCTTTTCGCGACAATTGACATCCCATTTTTACTAAATCAAAATCAAAAATCATTTATTCAAATTAGGTTACCAAGTAGCACTTTTTGAAGCTCAGGTAACATTGGCCAGCACCCAGTTTCGCCCACCCTTCACCGATGGCTTGATGTGAAACCTATTTTGTTATACCTATTAGCAGAACAGCAACTTCCTTAATTAAGTAGGTTACAATTGTTTTGAAAATGTGATTTATGTCTTGTCATAGAACATGTAACAGTATTACGGTAGTAAGCTAACTGTGTTGCTGTGTCCAGGACGCGAACTACTCGGAGGCGACGATGAAGGCGAGTGGGGACGGGACGCTGGTCCCCGCGCGGGACGAGCTGGCCGCCGACCTGGGGACCATGGTCATCAACGAGCCTGATGCAGACCTGGCCACCATGAAGCGTGAGAGACACTGTGTTATATCTACTTGTTAATTTTTAGGAATATACGCAAAATCAAATAATCATTTGTAGTTTGACGACAGTGTAACACTATCATACAAAAGGCGCGGCTTTGGTATTTCTAAAGAGAAATGATCTGAATTCAAATATCTTTTTAGATGAAGACTTCTTGAGTGTTTAAAAAAAAAAGTTAGTTTTTATCAGAATACAAAAAGTAGTATTTTTATTGTATTCATTTTAGGACTGAAAAATATTTTTAGTCTGCTTCTCCTTTATTTACATGGCATGTCCCCCCGCAGGCCACGACACGGACCCGATGGACACGAACCGTCCTAAGTACCGGCCGCTGTTCCTGGAGCACTTCGAGAAGAAGGAAGTCAACCACCTGAACATCGGCGCCAACACCAACGGGACGCTGCCCGCAGCCCCCCGACACGCGGTCGCCGCGCACAGGTACACGCTCTCGAGGAGGAAACGTACCAGCGACTGTAGCCCGGTTAAATAGCTCAAAGCGTAACTATATCAGCAAATTCCATCTGCAAGACATGTTATCAATCAGTGTAAACCTAACTTAACGTAGGGAGACTCCTGAATTGGCAACTGTTTCACAGTTGACTGCAGTTCCGAAAAGAATAATTGAATTTAAACGTATTTATGCTATCACATCACACCTCATCTCTTATTACTGTTGTTTTTTTTGTATTCCAGTGTGGAAGGCGGCGAGCCCGAGTCGGAAGTGAACCCGGCGCTAGCTTTCCAGCGCGCCTTCGTGGAGGAGGGCAACTTCGAATTTGTAAGTCAACTGCACGTCGTGTCCCTGCTCCCGCTGCGACACTCGCAGCCCTCGCCGCGCGCGCGTAAGCAACGCCCCTCTAGCCGCCAGGCCGCCAGCACTCTAGCTAACCTGCCTGACCCCAGTCAGAGCTTCCGCTGTGTTTCTAATACTTTTATTTTTTCCCCTTAGCCCGACCAACCTCAACGCAAGTAAATATGAGAAACTATTAGATTTGGTCAAGTTTTGTCTTGTACCAGCTTCTTGAATATTCAAAGAAAAAAGAAGTAAACAGTTCCAACCGTCCTACCCTGTATGTTAATTGTTTTGTGATAATATAATTAAAACTTGCTAACTTTGTTATAGTGTGAAATACGTTCTCACTCGTTTTTAACCTTAACATACAATGCACTATTTTCTTATTTATTTTGTCTCCCTTTTATCCAAATAAATCAACTGATTTGAAGTGAAAAATTGAAAAATTATCTGAAGATTATAGTAATAATTCAGTAATAATTCCTTTTCCAAATTGACTTATTCTATTATCATTCGAAGCTTGCGTTAACAATCGGCCAGTTTGGAGGTGTCGATCTCATGTACTAATACGTGTGAATAACGGGTGTGAGTAAATTAACGCTTTTACTGTTTATGTACCTTAGGTTTATAAGCATTATATTATATATTCCATTTGATTAGAGACCTAACTTATATTAAACAATCTTTAAAAGCGGTTAATAACAAAGGTAAAGCAACTTTAAGGACTGCCGGATCGAATGAAGTACTGCTACTTTTGTGTAAAAAGTCATATAACCTAACCAAATGGAATATAACCTATTTTTATGATGGGATAAGCTTCAGTAATAACAACTGAAATGGCACAGCGAGACTAGAGACTTGTGCCCAGCAGTAGGAGAGAAAAACAAAGAAATGCTGTGCAACAAAATTCTACCCGCTTAACAAATTCAAGGAGTTACCTTGCAAAATAATACAAATAGTTTGCCTGCCTAAAGTTATTGTCGAAATGAATACCTACAAGCATATGTGTAATAGTGTCCGTCGTGTGTGTGCCCACAGCTGGGCTACCTGTCGGTGGGCGAGCTGGAGGCCCGCATGGCGCGGCTGGACGCGGAGATGGAGGCCGAGATCGAGCTGCTGCGGGCGCGCTACAACCGCAAGCGGCAGCCCATACTCGACGCCATACACCTCAAGCGGAAGCGCCAGCAGAACTTCTAGCAAGGGCCACGTAACGCACAAGGGCTCCAGGTACTATTATATCATCGTAGCATAAGAAGCAGTCTTACAGTAAACTAATAAATTGTGCTAACCTTTGTCAAAAATGTAGCTAAGGTTTAAAATCATCAACTTATTTGTTTCATATGATCTTACAATTTCAATTAGGTGCTTTTCATTAGAAGGTGCCAAAGAGGAAATGCGACTGTTCATATTGTTCCTAGTTCCCTGACATGATTCGGCCTAAATATTTTTGAAAAGTTTTGTCTCCTGCTTTTGGCCAAAAACCGTGCCATTCGTGTGGAAGTTTCGCTGTGTGCTCACTACTGTGCCGCTTGATTCAAAGTTGAAGTTATTTCAGATGGCTCTAGCATTTTACTGATGCTTCTGTCTTTAACCCACGCCGTGTTATACATATTTTGGAACCCAAATACTTCACTTTCAGTCTCACTCATTGTTGCATTTTCTTTTCCGCCAATCTACGTAACTTCAACCTTGTGTCAAGCTCCATGCGTGACATAAATGCAATGGATAATATTTTGGGAGGTCTCTGCTATGTCTGCGCCCCCATTAGTTTTAGTCTAGCTTGTTAATATAGATTGTTATCGTAGTGTAAAGTAGCGATAATTAACATAAGGACACGTAAGGTTGCTGAAACATATCCCCAGGGCGGACAGATGGCGCCACTATTTACCGAGGTAAACGGTAGCACGTCTTGTGTATTTTCTTTTCCTTGCAAAATTGTAAGTCTTAATTGACATCAAAGTAACATAAGTATTCCGCTAATAACTAAATTCAATTGACGTTACTTTTGTGATCGGGCAATATCAACAGCATTCGTTGTAATAAGTCTTCACAGCCACACGTCGGTGCAGACATGATCTGATTTCGATTATTGAAGTGAAAGAAAATACACGTCCGCCGCCTAGACTACTTTATTAAAATATATGACAATATTATTTGTAGATATTACTAGTAATTATTGTGACATTTGGTTTCAACACGACTGTTTCTTTTTGTTTGGTGTATTGCGTTCGAACAGTTATTTATTAAGTTCCTTATGTTTTAGATCTCAGATGTATCTCGCATACTGTATTATATATACGTATATATTGTAATTAGATTATATTATTCACTCAATTTGTACATTGTTTACGACATTGTAGTGGGTTGTGAGATGAATTTATTGAAAATATAAATAATACATTTGAACTTCTATTATCTAGTGGAACAGATAGCTGTACATGGGAGAGGTTTCTTTTAAGGGTAACCTTGATTCAGGTACTAACAACAAGATTATACGTTTTAAAGTTCGTTTCGATTCTCACTAACAGTTTTGATACTTGAAATAAGCAGAGTAACATCTTTAAACAGACATCTGTCAGCTTCCGAAGTACTCGCTATGTGTTCCACTCCATTACTTCTTGTACCGTTAAATCCTTATACCTATTGGTAGTCAGTTACCTATCCTTTAAGGGTATCCTCTAATTCTCACAAGATTTTATGCATTTCTACATTATAATAAAGTTAAATAATTAGCAAATATTATGAAATATTAGCGATAACGAGTGATTATTTGAGCTGGACATAGATAGCTGTTTTCATGTAATATATGTCTTTTGCCATATATAGAGTATTTTGCTAATGTTAAGGTGGACACTGACTGGGAACTTTTGCATATTGGGTGTCAATCGTGGATGACACATGCCTCTTGTTTCCCTTTATTCAACAGCTCCCGATCAGCATCCATCTTTAGTGATCATCTTAATCGATTTGAAATCAAATAATACAAAAGTTTAGAAGTGCCATTAAATATAAATGAAGAAATCATAGTATTTTCGTACTCAAAGCAATAGTTATACATTAGAAGACTATATCTTTTGTCAATAAAGTATAGAATATCGGCGATATATTTTTTGTGCCATTAATGATAACAAAATTACAGTTTTTGATGATATGGGTATATTTTAAGTCTGCTTTCAGGCTGCAAAAGGCTACTATTTTGTTATATTCATTGCAATATTGTTATACAGAGATGTAGAGCCGACACCACTCTGGGAGCAGACAGCTTTTATTTATTAATATTTTGAACTCCTAAAGCTTGAACGAAATTATTCGTAAAGTACTACTTTTGTAATATTTTAGCCTTATACTTGAATATGTTCTGAGCTTGTAAGTGTCCTGACATTCAGGCGAAATGTTTCAGAGAAATAATCATTTGCAAAAAGCAATACGGGTCGGCAGAGAAACTAATATAATGAACGCTTGGTAAAGTATAAGTATTCCATGGCAAACAAGAATATCAATAAGGTTAAACATTGAAATTAACTGAAATTATTTAAGTGTTAGTCTAGTGAAGGCGCTGCCGACTCTCAACTGGCCTACTAAATGATTTGGAAAACTAATTCGTCTTTTTAAAATGTACAGGGTAAAATTATACTAAATTTTATGATTGTGAAACTCGCTTGGACAGCAGTCACATGCTTTTAAAATTCAGTTTGTCATATTTGGACTTTCACTCGATTTTTACAATTTTTTTGAATTATAATGTAATCAACCCTAATTTTTGGATGAAGTTATATATTTAATTTTAAGTACTGTAACAAATTTAGGATATTGATAGGTTGAAGTAAGTGGCAATGATAACAACAGTATAACGCGTGTTGTTGCTATTGACATTTAAATGAAAATGATCCTTAATGAGAATGATTTGCATTGTTTTAAATTAGGTTGTTTACTGATACCGTGATCTTGTATTTAGCCAAGAGACAAACATTTGCATTTTGTGATTTAGATTACAGAAAATCAGATTATTATTAGAATACCGATCAGTACGCGATTGTAAATCATTGCCATTAAGGTAGAGTATCGAACAAAGCAGTATAGTGTTGTTGAGCTCTTGAGCTAGTAAGTTTGTTGTTGGACGAATACGACGACGCTTTGACCACGATCGGCGTGATTTTGTAATGTATGGCTGGCTGTAAACCGCACGATACTTAAAAAATCTTATGAAATCTACTGAAAAGTTTAATTTTAATTAAAACTGCGTAAGAACTGATGACGTAGAACTACGCAGAATGTACAGGCAATAGAAATACAGTAAATGGTGTCACGGTGCCGTCTAAAGCTAGATTTTAACCAAGAAAGTAGTAATTAATGAACTTATGAAAGTGTTATGTTTAGGATTGCCAGCGTATTTCTATTGTTCCTGTACACTTAATTGTAATTGTAATTGGCAAAAAAAATATGGGAATCAAGTTGCTGCAAAAAAGACTACCTACCTATATAATTTCGCCCAAAATTACATATTAACAACGAAACGATTTACTTTGATAAGTAGCTCAAAGTCAGCTCAATAAATAAGATTAATAGTTGCAGCGTGTCCGGTGTCGCGCGGCGTGCAGCCGGCCTGCAGCCGGCCTGGAGCCTTGTATTATAGTTTGTTGTAGAGTATGATGGAAGTGCACTTTGTAATTCAGTAGCCTGTTGACAAGTGTTGAATAGCTGCGTACGCATTATATTTTTGGACAGACAACTCACTGAAATAAAAAGATTAATTCATTATAAAAAACTTTATTTTATTTCTCGTTCAACGAAGTTACAATCGGTCAAGACTCTGCATCCTTTACAATTCATATCTTTACGTAATTTATATTTTACAAACAAAATTCTTCAATACACTTTTTGTTCAATTCTCCAATCAAGTGTCGCATTTTAATAACTGACTAGCATTTTAGATTCTTTTGATTTATAACTTTAATAAAACTTTAAAAACATTTTTGAGTAACCAAACTAAAACTAACAACCAAAAATCACAGATAAAAAGATTTACGAACTTAATAAAATAAATAGTTTATTTATTTACTAGAAAAATAATACTTGAGGATATCAGTGCAGGAGTATAGATAATTATGATTAATTTACGGTGGGAGGATAACATTGCAGGCAGACGTGGATCTACAGGTTCATACCTACTATAACTGTTTTATTGCTTACTTTACAATCACCAACATGAAGGGCAGTACAGCTAAATCTAATAAAAATAGGCAGCTTGTGTATGTTATGATAAATCCCAACTAACATACAGTTCTTCGTGACGACGATATTAACGTTAAATTAGGAACAACAAATGAAAACCTGATTATCACCATGAATGTTATCATACATGATGACGTAGGAAGTCAGCTCGATATTTGTCTATTAAATTAAATCTATAAATAGTTACATTTATTCGCATTTACACGACACTATCCAAGGAATACAAAATCGGTTAAAAATTACTTCATACTGTACATCTAATACACTCTGACCAATCTATCTAGTTCGATAATGATTTACATATTTGCAGTGTTTAGTTAACTTACATAAATCTATTTGACATAATGAACATGCCTACAAAATTACAGGATCACAGTTCATTTTCTAATTAGGTTTTCGACTAAAAGTTTTGTTTTAACGACTACAGACATTCATCACGCGCTCTCCATGTTACAATGGCGAAGCAGACATAACAAGTATAACAACCAAGTTTACATTACAGCAAATGAGTATTACAAGTATTGTTAACATTTTTACTTACTCCCCGATCCACGCCTGACTATTAATATCTATGATCTAAGTTCTAGACTTAAATTAGATAATACTAGTTTGCTCTTCAAACTTATATCTAATCTCCTTAGAGCATCTAGTTACAATGGTACCTATACAGACAAGGCAAAGACTTACGTTTCATGATAGTATCTATACATATAATGTTATGTGAAGATTATTGTCTCCGGTATATTGTTTGCGTGTGGCAAGGATCATTTAAACTGAGATCAAATTAAAACTGTTTAGCTTAATAGAAGAAGCAATGAACGGACTATTTATAGATAGTAGCAGATTAAATAATGTACTGTTTTACAGAACACGTCAGTTTGTTATTCCCGAAACCAAGCTAGCCCGCAACACATTTGAAGCCTAATGGGGCTCCAAAAGCGGCGGTGGTCCTGTATGGTAAGATAGTGTTCAGTGTAAGTATACACTCTCACACTACGAATGACACACAATAGAAAATGTAACACTTAAACTTTTAGTTAGCTCGAGGATTTTACCTACGTGAATAAATTAATACACAGCTTTAAAAAATTGTAATTCGTTACATAGACGATCACAGCTACAGTGGAATGATCATTTCCCTATAATACAGTTGTGTGGACGAAGTCCTATACGTCAGCATTGCCTGGATATTGAAGTAAAGTGCGAACCGCATTATATGAATGAAAAAGTAGAGGTAATCTAACGCATATTTCGTGATCTAAATACTTAAATCGTATCCAGCCAAAGCTGACTGATAAAATACACAAACAAAAACAATCGTTTTCATAACACAAGGGGAAGACATCTTTCCCTTTTAAATGCATTTTAATCTTTTCACAAGATTATCATAAATTGTTGTACAATAGTAAATAACGCACGCTACATGATCAGCCTGTATGGCGGACGAGCGTCCTATGGACGGCGACTATGTATTACGACTAATCATACAAATATTCGCCGTATACTAGTGCCGGAGTATCATCTGACAGTAGAGAAAGCTGTCGAGCACTGAAACAGAAAATACAGCATGTTACAGCACACACCACACGCGACTGATACAGCTACCAAAAAAAGATTTATCTATATTAGAATTAGGTAATACCTACTACATAAGTTCACAAGTTTTTAGGCAAACTGATCGCTAATTTACAATTTTATTAAAATATGTGACGTTGCCATCTACATCGGCAAGAAATGATTATCAAGCGAGTCCAAGCAAACAATACTTATTCAGTGAAGAGGAGCATAGTTGAGTCAAAATTAATTTAATTAATTAGCAAGTTTCGCGTGAACACTTAACATATTATTATATAGTTCAGTAGGTACCAGATACTGAACCCGTCACGTGACTTCCAATTAATGTAAGTAGAAGGATGGGTAGAGCAATAATGTCTATTTTTGTATAGTTGATATTATGTATTAACTAACTATTTTTTATAACTTGAGAGAGTGGGGTACTTCGCCTTGTTCTTGTTGATTAAGTGGCATTGGCTAGCATTTTCTAAGCATTCCCACTTTGAAACCCCTAAGCAAAAAGAGCGGCAAAAAGAGTGTGTGGTTTCAGAGCTCCCGAACGGATTGTGCGATTTCAGTTTTGTATTAAAGGTGTACACGTATTATGTGCCAGTGATCGTAGACGTAGACGTAGATGAGAAACACAGGACGGATTTTTAAAACAGTAATTACCATTTACTCCATATTAGATAGATTACTCGTGGATGATCAAATTCATTTAAGTAGGTACGTCAAGTAAAGAAGCCATAAAGATAAAGAGTATTTTTGCGACTGAAAGTAAGTAGGTACCTACCTATAGTGAAGGGAACTGACACGACTGTTATACCCTAAGGAATCCGTCGTATTTCTATCTAATCCATCCATTTTGCAATTCAGTTAGGATACAAAAGCTACAATAAGAAATAAGATCGCCGCATCGAGGTAAGATTAAGTCGTAAAAAAGATGAAACTTGTATGGGGGTTTGTCTCTTATGCTTTCAAGTAACATCCCCACTATACCTTGACCTACTTGAGAATGGTGTGACCTTTAACGGTTTGTAACGTTTTGAGGCATAAAGAGCACGAGTCACGACCTCCGGCAATAGGTAGGGCGCCGCATGCCGGTAGAATAGGGACGCAAGTGGTAATGTGAATGAGCAAAGAATATTCAAAGCATTTTGATGAAATTTCGCGTCTCATGTTTAAAATTAGTTAAATGCATTTTTGCGCACTTTGGCGTTTCTAAGCAGTTGATTACATTAAAATAGATTTTCTCCTAGCACGACTGTTATACATATAAAACCTTACTATGATTAGGTAAGAAAATATACGGTAACGCTAGTATAATTATTATTATGATACACCTTTTCGTTCACGGGATGAGTTTATGAGAAAAGACCCAGCTCTTTTTAAGGCCTTGTTGAGAACTTTAATCTGAAATGCGACGAGCATTTACCACGGGCCATTTACTCCCGCTCTAAAAAAGCATCGTAAGAAGATACAAATGTTTTGTGTAAAAATAATAATTAGGCTAATAAATGTTATGTGGACCAGTTCCTTAGATTTACCGGGAAACACATGGTGACGGAAATAATTCACGATTGATTTGTAAGGGACCAACATAAATTTGATGATACTCACGGTACTGTGCAGCACTGATCAACAGCTCGTACAACTGCATCGGTCCTTTCCCTTTCAACACGATCTCGCAGACGAACACGTATATGACCCTCGTGGTCTCGAAGAGCGAGTCCAGCAGCAGCCAGGTGGTGATATTGCGGCCAGTATTGTGACTCGCGCTTCGGTTCATCACCACGCAGCTGTTTAGGAAGCCAATACCGCTCGTCACTATCATCAGACCCGAAATGAAGTAGTGGATACCTGCAAGATGATGTTGCTGTGAATGTCTGTGGAGGTTTTAATTAATCCACAAAAGCATCGTGCTTGTATGTAATATGGCTGTCTTTTTTTTAAAAAAATGAGTATGGTTGCTGTTTTCGTATCTGGACAATAAATGTGCAGTCCAATATTTTAGACTTGTTCCTTTAAAAAAAAGGAAAGAAGGAGGAGGTTATCAATTTGACTGTATTTTTTGAAACCCTATCTGCCATTATTTATTTAAAAGTGGCTTAGGCATTTTTTTTTAATAACTGTTTCAATATTATTGTTGCTTCGGATGGTGTCATGAGGTAAGCACACCCTGAGAGCAAGTTGGTTTATACTATGAAAAACACTGCTAGAGAGTGGATATAGACAAACATGTAATCGATACATCACTTAGTATAATTAGAAAATACTAATATACTTAATTACAGATACATTTACAATTAAATAATGTTACAAATATTTAGTTAAATTCTGGTATTATTAATACTGAAATTCCAGTACATGAAGAAGCAACATGAGGGTACTGATGGATGTAATGCAACAGCAATCTAAATACAGAAATTTAGTATACCTATTGAATTACCTATATCACTTCCTTCTAAAGGATCTAGGTAAAACAGCTCCGGGTTCAGAAGACGCACCAGTGCCAGCACAAATGCTGTTGCTGAGGAGATCTGGTAACATTCCACAACAATATTAATCATGTTTTTTTTTACTTATTCTGCAAGTGATGATGGCACTTTCGCATTTAGGCAAGTTCTATTTCCTACATTTAAACATGTATTTCTATTCTTATATTTATTAATAAAAAATAAATAAATGCTAACATTAAAAGCATAATGTAATTATTGTTAGTGAGTAGCCAATTAATTAGAACTTATTATTTGTTTTGGCTTAGTCTAAGTATGTTGTTTTAAGAATTATGCTAATTAAAGTCAGTTTTTCTAATAAATTTAAATAGAATTGCTTCTGAAACTAGGAATTATTGTGTCAATATTAAATTGGTACTTATCTCACACATGTCATAAATAAAAGGCTTTACTATATCGTAATTCTAACAATATTAAACAACAATAGTCTAATGATAAATAAATAAAGACTTTACTGTCATATATTATAAGGCTTACAAAGATAATAAATAAATATTTGTTGTCACAGTGGAATGAGACACCATTGTACACAAAGTTAGCTAATGGATCCCTTGTTTATGTTCGTATGTATTCTAGATTGGGTTACGAGCCGCGACTCCGGCGATCATCAAGCATCCGACATCCTTCAATCAAGCCGAGCGAACAGGATTCTTTAACCAATTACATGAGGGTATAACTGACCTCCAACACAAATCGCTGCGGCAATTATTTATATATTTAGCGCACAGACCTATACCAAACTACAATAACTACTGACTTAACGTACTCAAAGTGAAAATAAATAATATTTACTCACAGAAAACACGGCAGCTACAACTCTCACATACATTTTTAAGTCTAACATCGGCATTGTTTTAGACTGTTTGGACATCGAGACGCACAACTACACTTAAATTAAATATTCTTAGCGCATTTATTTCGTAAAAATATGCAAAAGTTATTTGAAAATCGATATTATAAATTTGAGTTTTCCGAATTTACGCGCTCGTCTGACCTGCAACTCGAATCGATGAAATGTCAAATTGTCAAAATAAAATCAGACGGATCAAACGTCACAAACGAATGACTTGATATAACAAAATATTGCCAAGTTAGTGTTGAATTTTGTCATTAAAAATTATGTTAGTGGCATTAACGACTGGAATAATTATTTACAATTAGTATAATTATATCGGTTCTGAACGTGAACAATAGTCAAAAGCAAACAGCTTAAAACAAAAATAATGCCCTCTGTTGACTGCAAATAGTAAACATGTTGGCGGAATACACTAACTTTCAAATATTTTGTAGAGTGTTGTATAGATGGCATTAGTAGTTACATTTTATTTGAACTACGAAAACCGTGGGCTTACGAAAAATAAAATATAGTAAATTCCGCGCGAATGAGAAGATTCTGGGTGTCAATGAAAAAGGTACCCCGTAAAGATAGTTGAGAGATGAGAAAATCTGAACCTAAACTAAAAACATGTCAATTAATCTTAAGGTAACAAAAAATAATAATTCAACAAAAATTTAACAATCAAGTATTAATTGTGATAATAATTCTGTTAAAATTCGCCATAGATGTCAGCTCTCGTCATAGGGACCTTCGGAACAGAAAGTATTGAAAGCAATTAAAATACGTTTGAAAGCTTTTCTACGGCTGTCAACAATTGTACATGACAGAAGTACATTTGCATAGGGCAATATAAAAAAGAACTCTTAATGGATGTAATGAAAATTAATGAATCGTCATTCTGTACATTTTTTTGTTCATATTCTTTTAAATTTTAAATAGTTCATTTAAATTTGACAAACGAATTAAGTATGTGGTAAAATTAAGTGTTTTCATCTTGTTTATCGAAATCATACATTTATAGCTTTAAAATTGTAGTTATACATTCTTACCAACGAATTCAATACATAAAATTAAAAAGCAATTATCCTACTTCTCAAGTTGCCAGGCAAACAGATTTTTAACACTCTCGATAAATGAGTACCTACGTACTGAACCATACTTATGACGTATAAAGAAGGTATAGATTGCCATTTTTTTATTTTTTTTATGTAGAAACAGGCATCTATACTCAAGTGCGTAAATTAATATTATTGAAATTAGAACAGTGATCAACTTTAGGGATGGGGCGTATGGCATAATGTAGTTCTGTCCTCCGCACGCTCGATCATTAACCCCCATTCATCGCAACAGTTCGATTTGATTAAAATCGTTCGACTCTCCCAATTAATCCGATTATAAACTTACGACTTGTTGGCTGTTATAAATTTAGTTGATTCCACCATTGCATATCTTTATTGCGTGTCTGATTTATTGTTTGTTACCAACTGGTATATTTACGATTACAGTTATGATAATGCATTTTTCATTGATAGCTCTACTTAATGCTTTTCAATTTACTAGGAATTATGTTGGCTTTCTATATCATTGTTTTGCCATTTGTTACGGAGTTGTTTGATTCCTTTTGAATCGACTCTGAGTCTGTTTTCTTTTATTGATTACTTACTGTTTGCTTAAGGCTTGACCACTTAAATGGTGTTCGTATAATTAAATTTTCGCTATTATATTGTACAATAGCTGCCCTGTCTGTTGTTAGGTAGGTCCTACATATTAATTATAACGTCACTGTTTTCTCTGACCACTTGTCTAAGTGACCGGTCAGTTTCGTGGTCATCTTGTTTAGTTAGCTCCAATATAAATGTGATCCCGTCTCTATTCAATTGTAATAAGAGCTGTATGTATTCGGGTGTAACAATGGAGTCTGTGCCCCATCCCGGTCACTAATTGTTAAGCAATAAAACGGTATGGTCAGTCGGGAGTGTATCACACGACAGGGGAACGTTTGATGCAATCTACTTTATTAAATAACAATAGCTATGGTAAAAGGTACGAGTGATCTTGATTTTGGTACATGAATGAACTTAGTTTTTAAGATTTTAAAGCATTGGTGCGATATTAGGTTTTATTTATCTCGTACATAATAAATAATGACGGATACTTAGGTACTACTTCTGAACGGAACTTATTCTGTTATTCTGCCTACAATAATTAGCTATTACATAAGATTCTGAATAAACTTCTAAATATAAATAATCATTATCATCCTAGCCTTTTCTCAGCTATGTAGGGGTCGGCTACAAGTCTAACCAGATGCAGCTAAGTACCAGTGTTTTACAAGGATCGACTGCCTATCTGACCTCCTCAACCCAGTTACCTGGGCAAGTTACTTCTAATTCTAGCTTCTTGCATAACGACTGTTAAAAGATGAATAAAGACCTATCTAAACATCAAGTGTCAAAAATGCTCGGTCGCACTATCCCCACTTCACTAGTGGTGTCCGGCGATTCCTGCCGCGGTGCGATGTGTCAATACGCGATGAATAATAAAGCCATGTTGTGTTGTATTCATAATGTTTGCGAACATAATTCATAAGTTCAATGTGGCGAGTGGACAGACGCGAGTGTCAATCGATTGATGAATGTGTTTGTAATTTTATCTGTTCTGTTTACTTCGTTACATTGAATACTTACCAATCACTTAATGAAATTGTTTGACGATTTTTTATATTAAATTGTCTGTCTCTGCATACAGATAGGTTTTTTACGTAGTTATCTAGGTACATTGTTACCTGTTGTTGTGACTCACGATAAAACATTTAAATAGGAAATAATTTAAAAGACGTCATGTGTTTATGTTGTAAAGCTTAATTTAATTAATAAAAGGAACATTGTCGGCACACAACACACATCGGCACATGTCTAACTCTTCCTACTCGATAAATTGTCTGTCAAGTGTGATGATCGATTGTAACCGATTGTGATAATCGATTCGATTGGGATAATTCGATCAAATGTCATCAGTCATTCTGTAATTTAAAATTATATTATATTGTTTGAGAGCTTCAGATCAAAATTACAATTCGGTTATATACATATTTGTAGATAACTGTAAAAACCACGTAGACGAATCCTTTTTAACTGTTTGAATATCTGTAGCTACTTCATGTGAAAATTTTGTAATCTCAACGAAAACAATTTAATCTCGTGTTATTGTAATTGGTGTTACGAGTTTATTTATAAACAAATATTTTATTTTTAATAACTAGTTGCTTACATAGAGTTATTTCGACCGTCTCTCTCAACGGTTCCATGGTGTAATGGTTAGCACTCTGGACTCTGAATCCAGCGATCCGAGTTCAAATCTCGGTGGAACCTGTTCTTTTTGCATTTTAAAATTCAACATTGAGCTTTATTTTCGCAAAACTTAGAAAAGTCTACGATACTTTCTTTTTATTTACATGAGTTCTGTTTTTTTTTATAATCATTTCAGTTCGTACTTAACGCTACAGAGCATAAACTTTAAATAAGTAAGTTTTCTTTTGATGCAAAACCCAGTGATTATTCGTTATGTTTAAAATAATCTATAATCCCCATTGATTGATCATGTATGCGTTCTCCAGCCTCCAGTACAGAACATGACGCGCAGCAGACGCGCGCTGGTCGTGCGTCGCGCACGTGGCGAGCGCGCGGCACGCGACCTCCGCGCGAGCTTATTTATTTTTTGTTTAATGAGCAAAAATGTTTAATTGCTCTTTGAAGCTATTGTATGAACATAATCTCCTAGAGTGCTTGTTGACTGAAATGAATATTGACGTCCTCCGTAGTACTCATGTTTTAAAAAAGCCCTCACTTTTTAATATTGTCAGTTTTACAATTTGGGCCTACTTGATGCTAGTGCGCACCACTTCACTGGGTTTATAGTTGTTTACACCAAATATTTTTCTCGCTATGTGTAGGATTAATAATTAATACCACCCACGCTGTAATTAAATTCTCGTTTATGTTCTTGTTCTTTTTGTATTAAAATATTTTTTTTCTTTTTGCTTTATGTGAAAATGAACAACCAATTTTCATAAGTTAAAGTATCGTTAGTCACTGCAACCTTTGCTTGACTATGGCTATGGAACTGTTGACTTTGATTGCCACTTGCTAATTTTACTCCGGGGTCAAGATGTTATTGCGGAGCTGCGAAGGTAAAGGTTCAAAATTTTATGGTGTGAATGTGTGAAACATGTTGACATTAACGAGGCGAATTTCACATGTTTCAATGTTTTGTATGATTCATGTTTGAATTGTTGTTTATGGAAACACCATCGGTTGGTTTCTGTGTATACTTGTAGGTGTATTTGAGGTTTGAAGAAATAGATTTTGAGTCCTAATAATATTCTATTATGGTCAACACTATTCATCACCTTGGGTAGAGCTTTACAAATACTACGTTAGTACAGGTACTTTAAATAAACTATATTATTTAAATCTTTATGTGACTGCGATATTATAAATAAAACTACCATGAACATATCTATAAATCACATAATAATATCCCAATCGTTTGATCAGTCATCGATGAGATTTGAATTTAAAATATATCAACACGTTTCCTGCATTTTACACCTTGACGACCGACAAATAGAACTCAAAATGGTACAAAACATTAATCAAAAGTTGCCGATTGAAAATATACCTTATACCATTAAGGATAAAGTTGAAAGTTGATTTAATGAGTGTGGTAAAGAATAGGGGTGAGTTAGAATGTATTGTGATTAAAGTGTGGCCGCACGCGCCGCCCGCCCCCGAGCCCGGCGCGTGTGAGCGGCGCGCGCGCCTGTTCCCACGTCGGGAAATTATCATTTTCCCCAAGCCCAAGTAAATATTGGGGAATTAATTCTATATTGTTTGACATTCATCATGCAAGTGATTGCTTTGTATTGTTAATGACATACGAAGCGACAGGTCTTTTGATAACGTGATCCAAAAAAGTTTGAATTAATTAATTTTAAATTCTTAATTATTGAAAATTATTTTGGTGAACATATCAGTTAGAGTTAGACATACCCTTAAAAGGAGGTATGATTTTTATTGAATACTAGCTGACCCAGCAAACGTGGTTTTGCCTTATAAATTATTTCTAGTTGTATATATTTTTATAAAAAAAATAACGATAACGATCTCACAGTTAAACTGCGTAAGCAGTTTTGTGGGGCAATGTATTGTAACCTAGTGTTAAGATGTTAAGAAAATAAATATTAAAAAAACAGAAAGTTTCTTCCAAAAAATAAATTATTTTTTTAGTGTGAGCAACCCTTAACATTTAGGAGTATGCAAAATAGATGTTGTTCTATTCTAAGACCTAAGCAATATGTATACAAAATTTCATAAAAATCGCTCGAACCGTTTCGGAGGAGTACGGTAACTAACATCGTGACACGGGAATTTTATATATTAGACTTTTTGGGATTATTACTAGACTAACAAGGTGTATCTCTCAAATACTGCACACGGTTAGAGTATTATAAATGGTACTAAGTACTTCAGTGGCCTACAAACGCGAATCTCGTGATTAGTGTCAGCCTCTTTGCTAAATCATTCTGTCTCATTATTTATATTTAATTCTATCCAGAGGAAGGCTTTAATAATAAATACAGAGTAACTGGAACAAGGCCTCAAATGAGCTTGACCCATAAAACTAATTAAATAGATCGAAGCGTCATTTATTTATTTATCTGGCAGTAGGTCGCTGGGCTAGGGGCGGCGCTATCGGCGCTCGCCGGTAGTGCTGAGGGTAGTTTTGATTTATCACTTGTTTGATGATCGCGCTCTTCTTGTGAAGTCTGTTTACGTGCCACGAATTAATACTCAATGTGGTTTTATGGGTCCTTTTTTTAGATATTATGTAGTGTGTTAGTAGTAGCATAACATTGGGGGTTTCACAAACCTTCAAGACACAGGACAAGCATTCGTGGAGCGCACAAAAGCTTGTCCTACGAGGGAATCAAACCCACGTCACAGTTTGGCGTGGTGACCTCAACCCCATCGGATTTCAGAAAACAATCCTATTTAACACAGTGCAGTATTTTAAGAAAGATTGTTAAATTTAATTAACCATAAATAATAATATTGGCAAAGTTAATAACCTATATATAATTGTAAATATAAGTAACACAATCATATGTAATAGCTTTTCTAAAGTTTATTGCGTATTATTTATATCCTCTGACACAGATGTCTCAAGCCTGTCTTTATTCCCACGCTTGTCAAATACAAAGAAAACCGAATTTATCTGAAAAATCTCTCACTAAAGCCTCCCACTCACATTATTTTCTTGCTCTAATTACTCGAAGGTACTTATTTCGAATCGTGACAATGAATTTTAATAGTGTTGATTTATTAGAGTAGTCTCGCGATGGATTTGATTTGTGTGAGTAGGTAGAGATAGAGACCATGTAAAAGACGTAAAAGTTGTTCTCCTGTTTTCAAAATAGACTCATTAATTTCTAATCAGAATTTTAGCCTATGAGGAACATAAAAATAATGGACTGCTGCGGAAAAGCAAGTGTGAATGACCCAATCCTGCTCGTGATATTGCCGATACATGAATGAAAATTGGATTAAAGTTGACAATATTAATATTTTTTAAGTTAAGCGTTTTGCCAACACAGTATGTAATTGGAAATTCATTGTATTGACAGCGAGTGTTCTACTCCACACCTGGATTTTCAATTCTGACTCAGGAACCACACTCTTCTTCTTTAAAATAATAATATTATTGACCATCTGAATATCATCAATTTACGAAAGCATTGTTTTTTTCTCGAGTCCTGATAAGCGATTACACACGGCAATAGTAAAGTGTCAAGTCACCTCATATGTTCCATGTTTTATTACCCGAAGGTCAGAAGCAGGCCAGTGGGTGCCGGCAGCCATCCATCATTGGTTCAGCGTTACCTGTGACCTTTTAATACCATTAGTTTTGTCTTCCGTAGGTGCTCTTAATGTTCTTTTCTCTTCGTTATTTATTATTTACTTACGTATTAGTTGATGAGTTGTCTAATTTGGTACTGGGTTGAAGCAAAGATACGCTTTCATAAATTAGAAGGTTCATAACATCTGCGGATGATTTCAGCTCTATGTAATGTTAAATGAACATTGTTGTATATTGTGATGCTTTGCCAATAAATAATATACCGTAAAAATACCTCAACAATATAGACAATCGTGACATTTAGACATCAAAATAAAGTATCCGTGAGTTCGCGACATTATAATCCTCAGTCGTCATTCAAATTGAAAGCATATTTTTAACGATGGGAAGGGGAGGGGAACCCCTTTCCGTAATGTAGGGATCTACTTATCGACAAAAGAATTATATTGTTCTATATTCTTGAAACATCCCACGCGTGATTGATAATGCCAAAAAGGCAAAAATACTTTTTAGAAGATATTAAAAACTCCTTTCTTATTGTAACACTTATTACACACGTATTACACTGTGTGGTCTGTCACCGGTTAAACCGTAATGTTATAAGTTCTGTTCAGTCGAATTGAGGCAGAATTGTTTTTATAAAAGTAACCAGTATTATTGTTCTGGTATGGCTAAGAATACAAAAGTCAAAGCTAGCAAGCTTGTCATTTCATCAGTATTATTAATTAAAAGGCTGGCGTCGTACATAATGAAATGTTGAAAAATCTAACGCTCTTCATTTCTATAAATTCATTTGTGCTACATTCAGTGAGCGTTCTAGACTAAAAAATAGCCAACACAATCTAAACAAATTATACAACCAGTTTGAACTTTACGGTTCAGTAGTCATCGCTATTTTAGCTGAACATGAAAACGAAAATAATTCCAGTTTAAAAAAATCTAGTTAGTACTACAAAACCCGTCTGTTGTGTAAAATTCAGACTTGGAAATGTAATTACATTCTCGCGGGGAAAAGCAAAAATGCGATGGAAAAGTAGCAAATGTAATCGCGTTGTCTGCACTGATGCCAATCTGGGTAATAGTTGGAAGTATTCCCATTATCTCAGGGAACGCAGATGTTTCCACTTCCAATTCAGTACGGTCCAATATGCGTGATTAATAAAGAAATGCATGAAATATAGAATATATCCAATAAGTTATTAATTAAAAGTGAATATATTTTTTTTGTCCAGAGACAGACGGAACCATGCTAAGTAAACATTGTATTACACTAGCTGTTGCCCGCAGATCCGCCGTAAACAAATTGAAAATGATAATACTAGAACAAAAAAACTTAATAAGATTTTAGTAGCTGTTAATCCTGGTTATAAGCCATCTGTGTACCAAGTTTCGTCTAAATCCCTTCAATGGATCATACATCAATACATTTGGCGTGCATAATTATAAGGCATTCCTGATTGAAAGGTATGCAGCTGACTTGTGTTGTCATGTGCTGACCCCAGCTCTTGCATGCCGTGTACCGTGTGTAGGTATACATTCTGTATCTAGCTTTCTAGGGCAGTCGATATGATTGACGACTTGTTTTGATGTCTGTGCCAGATGTTTTTGTGGATAACGTTTGGTTTTCCCCAGCGACGTTTAGTAAAGAAACCTCGTCCTATGACTAAGCAATAAAATGGATATTGAATGATAATGAGTTTTTAATTAGTAGCTTAGGTACTCAATATTTTCTGAAGTTAAACTTGAAATACGATTGCCAAAAATTTTCAGAACTGGAACTGGTTTCGTTTTGCATTTAATGTTATAAAGCTAGATCTATGCCGACCCCAAATAAAACAATTGGGATAAGGGCAGGGGAATGATGATGATGAAAGCTAGATTTACAAGTTCTCTTTAAAGTTGACCCATAACTAACGTAGTCGTAGCTACGTCTTCTTTATTTTTATAAAATTCTTGTGTGCACGTGTTCTGCTATAAAAAGATGGGTTTTCTTTATCTTGGATGCACGTTGCAGGAAGGGCTGAATGGGGACTGTGGCTGTAACGTGATGTTGAGGACAGAATAGTTGTGACAATAATCCCAGCTGTGGTTACTATGGGATGGTTGCTATGGCAACCAAGCCGTTGACAGAAGACATTGAAAAATTATCTGTGTATATTTTGTTGTCATTAGATCGGAGTTTATTTCTGGCGTTTAAATAAATGTGCGATATTCCAGCCTAATTCAACGATTAGTTTTAATAAAATACCCCCCGTGAGTTATCGTTAGGGTCGTGAAGCAACAGTTATTAGTCTTACTACATAACACGAACATTACTCAGAGCTATGTTACCAGTAACGAACGAAACCCTTGACCCTTCCGATCCAGGAATATATGGATGACACCACTATAATTAAATTTTCCATGTTTATCATTTACCTATAGTAAATGCTGGTAAGTTGATAGGTATCTAACACAATAATAACAAAATTTAAGTATATGAGACACTCATACATACACCTAACATGCATAAACCCTGATTGAAGATTTGACGTGATACAAATGTAAGAAACTATAAGTGGTAGTCCTAGTAGACCCTTTTTATCGTACTTCATGATACACATTTCGTAATCAAAAGGAGGTATGTGTGACAAATACCAGTCGCATGTGTAATGTTTGCGGTGCAGTGTATCACTGACCTTATTACGACGTCCACAGATAACAATCAGTAGTAAAGTAAAGGAAAGTTTCTCTCGCGTCGCGAACAGTCGCTGGATGAGGCCCGGGGACATATTGCTTTTCAAAGTAGTAATGTGCTATTGAGGAAGAGAGACAGATATACACTGTGATAACTAGTACCTAATTGTTTAGTTGGATTATAATATAATTATAATTTACATGTGATGTTCATACAAGTTTTTATAAATAACCTTTTTGGGTCTTGGTGTGCTACTACCTAATGCTACGCAATTTCATATTCATAACAAATAATTCGACATAGTTTAAGTATATTTCCTTGTTAAAATTATTTTTAAAATATTAATAGATTTAATTATCATAAATCATTTTTAACTGTCACTCCATTCAAATTACCAAAATCGGTCTAGCCGTTTTTATAATTATGAATTGCATTGTCATCGGGTTTGAAGCTACCCTGAAAATTTCAGCGACCTAACTTATCGGGAAGTGCCTCAAAATTAAGTAACAAAAATTCAACCGCAATGACAAAAAAACCAATAAGACACTTGGGAAAGACGTGGGAAGAAAACAATGTATATTATTTGCATGTCCCAAGTCTCTTCTAGCTCGCCTAGACCCGTGAGGCGGCCGCCACGGGGCCGGCAGCGTGCTGGTGTCTCCTGCCTTCCTCCGCGTCTTGAGAGGCGTCACGTGTCCGCGACACGGCACGGCTTCCCAAACGTTTTTATAAACAGCAATGAATAGGCTGTGGGTACGAACTTATTAATAGATTAGTATATATTGTATGTTCTAAATTAAGTGCTATACCGATGTTTATAACTAAATCAATTTACATTAACTCTAACATAATGACATTCAATTGATTTTACTTAAATATTTCGTTAAAAAATTTGCGAAAATAAATCTTTGTATTGTCGTCGAAAATAATGTGGCCTTATCTACACATTTTAAATATTATCACTAAACAAATGTTATCACTGGTAAGGTGAAGTATCAGTAATTAATCTGCATAACGTCACACTATTCGATAAGGCCTACGAAATGAAACGTGTAAGTGTGACGTAGCGCTCGTAACCCCGCTACGCGGCTACGGCACGTGCGGGTTGGCATGACGCGGCGGCTACGTCGCATTCGTTTTGTTACGAAAACCAATAATTTCGGTTACCAGGGTAAAGGTCAAAGTTAAAGGGAATAAACGTCAAGAACTTGGTACCGGAGTAAGTACTGAAAATTGATAAGTTGTACGGCTGAGAAGTAGAAATTGAATACAAAAAACAATTTAATTTGCAAGTATGTCAAAAGCCATACATTTTTAAAATTGGATATTCAGCTTTTATGGGGCATAATAGCGGGTTTAGATTCTAGACATGATTTAAACAAATACATAATAAGGTTCAAGTATTCAGTTAAGTTTGGCTATTTTCAACAATACAGATGATTAACCAAAAAGATGAGTGGGCTTTGACCTAGTTAACCTTATCGAAGCAATTTAACCTGTGATTCATTAAATTAGACCTTCTGCTGTTCACTTTCAACTTTTTTTAGATATATTTAATTAGATTTTTTTTTGTCTAAATCACTATAAAAATAAAAGAAAGAGGGCAAGATGACATTTCATACCAATAAAGAGAATAAAAATACTTTAAATTCTTAAAACACTGTCGTCTTAAATTACTTATGCTTTTAAAAAGAAATTTAATTAATTTTATAAAAAAGAAATCGTTTTATAAACAAAAATCAAATAAAGCTTGTATATTATAAAATCGATGCAGCTGTTTAATTAGTCGGTGTCCTGTCACTCACCCTTTGGCCGCCGTCACTTGACCCGAACACAATGAACCTATAATCCTAGCGTTTTTCCTTTTCGTGTCACTGGTTTTTATTAATTAGATCTTGGAGACTGTCACCATCTCATAAAGTAAGTGTTTTGCATGTGTGGAAAGGAGATGCCTCTATACACCGTGTGTTATGTCCCCCTTCCACAATCAAAGCCTTTTCCATAAGTCCTAAATGTTGTAACATAAAAACTTCTTGGTGACCTACATGTGGACTGATAACTAAAGTTCCAATACGAAAACTGTCAAGTGCTCATGTAGTTTTATACATGAATACTTTTTGGATACTTCTCAGTTTCTTTATACAACTTTCTCCAATGTAAATGTTATCTTAACTCAATCATATAAACTGCGAACTGTCGGACTCGAGTGTACTTGATACCGTTTCCAAAAAAAAGTCCGTGAAAGCTACCAGATTTAAGGCAACGAAAACAAAAAGTTATCATGACACCGTAACTCTATTGGAAACTTAATAAACACAGACTGATCTCCATTTGTTGTAACCATTTTTGTCTCATAGATTTCATTGCTTTCTGTTGTTTCGTCAATTTTTGTGGCTGATCATAAATAAGGTCAAAGTACTGACATTTGGTCAATCGTCTGGCAGCAACCAGAACTTTTTTCATTTACCTTATTTTAACTTGAATCAAGAGTATAATTAATGATGTTCCTAAGATTAGACATTCCTAAGAATATCCATTCAGTGAAGATTGTCAGAGTTAGGTATGTGTACGCACTTTTCATACATGATACGTAAGCATAATTAATGTAACATAAACGGCAACTGTGTCCATATAATTGTTGGCGAGACATATCAATCGAATATACGAATCATTAATCTCTCCTTTAAAAGTTCAAGTCTAGTAGATGCGTTTTTGTTTTGTATCAACACAACCGAGCCTAGTTATCTAGTTTTTTGTCAAACTTTTACACGATAGGACTAGCTATTACCATGTATGGCAATTAGTTTTATCTTTATACAACATCGGACGTGACGTATCGATGGTTTCGGAGATTAATTAACAGTAGATATGAGTCGCTATTGACCTGATTCATTCAAGTGATTGTTTTTACTGATAGCTAGTGGAAACATGTCAAGGTCGCGTGAAAAAGGTGTGTTGTTGGAATATCAGATATCATGATGTTTTGTGAGGTATACGTTCAGGCTCGACTTATAAACACGTAGTATTTATATTTAAATAGTACAGATTTATAAAGGTTAAAGGCAAATAAAGTATGACTTTCAATAATCCCTCTTGTGTATTAGGTTATGAGTTCAATACACCTATCGATTCTTTATTATATAAAGCTCTCTGAAACGATTACATCTTATCAATTTATTCTTCTTTTTACATATTATTGAGTCTATATGACAGGTTGTTTGGAATGATGTAAAATCTTTTTGAAATATTGTAGTGAGTTTCACCTGAATTCCCTTGCAATATAACGATCATTATTGTTAAATCGGCCAAGGCGAGGCCCGGCTCATGTGGATGACAGACAGTTATAATGTGACAGCTCCTAAAGTT
This sequence comes from Trichoplusia ni, assembly GCF_003590095.1. NCBI lineage: Eukaryota > Metazoa > Arthropoda > Insecta > Lepidoptera > Noctuidae > Trichoplusia > Trichoplusia ni. The sequence goes on from NC_039492.1 coordinate 2,821,421, forward strand.
ATATAATATAACTAGGTATGTACAAGTCAATACCGCTGTGCGCTGTCCTGTTGACATTGTTTACTCATAGTACTGAGCGTGTGTACTTATTGCATGATTTAATAAGTGCTGTAGTTGTTGAGATTTTTATAGCTTTTTATGTATTGGAATGTTACTTTTAAAAGGAATTATAACAAAAGTCAACACCAATTTACTTAGAAGCCCAAGGCTTACACAATGCTATATGCCATTAAATAATGCAATGGTTTATTCATGATTAACCGTTGCGTCATTTAATACCATTGTGTTATAATGAACAAGTACAGATTTCTGAGTTTTTCTACTCATTAGAACTCATTCAGTTCACTCTTCAGCATTACCACTCGGAATCATGATCTTTTCTACAGTATCTGGACTGATACCGTTATAAAACAAAACGCCTCAATACACATTGTAATGCGGTGCAAGTCTTCCTGAATATCTCACAGTGCAGGCCGCAGTGTATTGCGAGCATTATCTAATCTAATCTAATCGTGTCACGCTTTTTAATTAAACCTTAGCTATTCAGTTGTCCTACTTTCCATCTTATTGTTGTGATGACGAAATAATAAGCGGGTCGAGAATTTTACGGAGGTAGAACTGCGGATATTAAGGTACCTACCTAGCGGCTAGTTTTTAGATAAAATGTCTTTGATCATGTAGTATAAATATATTAATTTCGGAAAGAGTTTAAGTTTTTGTTTATTCTAAAATACGACTTTTGTGAGATACTGCCGCTGATTTAAAAAAAATGAAAAAGTGTCACTCGTACCTAAATTATTATCATAACAGCAATAACGAAACATTACTTTAACGAAATAAGATATTCATATCATCATTAGGTTTTCTGAATAAAATGCTCGTTAAATCATTTACACTCTTCTTAGGATTTAAGTAATTTGTTTTAGTAAACTAGGTAATATTAATCTTCAGTAAGAAATTATACGAGACGCAATGAATTTACAAAATTTATTTAAATGATAATCGTGTTTGCTTTAAGTATTACTAACATTTTACCCTGACTTGTATTGCGTTGAGGCAGTCAAATTATTATTTTTTTCTAATTTAATAATGGCCATCATAATTTTCTCGTGTAAGTCTTTATCTGGTTATCGTATCTTCTAAATGACTGTTCTTACTTCGAATATGTTCTTTTAAAAAGGAAATTATCAGGAATTTATATATGAAGAATTATTCTTTCTCTAATTAATATTCCGAAATTTTAGGACTTATAGTAAACTAGGTCTTAATATAAATCTTTAAAGTAAAATAAAATTATTTAAAATAGCAATAAAGTGACGTCGAGTCTTTAACAAAGGTCTCGGTTGACGCACTGTTATAAGGAAGACAAATTGTGAGTAATTGTAAGAGATTTCCTTTAACACTTACATTCACAGAACATGAAAATGTAGTTGGAAGTGTCTTTCAGGCAACGCGCGACATTATTGCTTATTGCCGACAGGAGATTGCGATCAACCTTGGCATAGACGACCTCCGTGGTCGAGTGGCGTACACACCGGTTTCAAGGTGTCGCTAGCTCTGAGGTCCCGGGTTCGATCCCCGGTCGGGTCAATGTAAAAATTCACATTTCAGAATTCCATTACACAAGTGCTTTAGCAACTTACTTTGGGTTCAGAACAAAGTATGTGATGTTGTCCGCATTTATTTATTATTTATTTATAGCTAAAGATTTATAATGAACCCCCAAAGTTATCCTGCATTGCTTAGTTTGGGAGTCAATAGTAATGTGAATTATTGATTATTGAAAAAAAGCTATAATTAATATCAATAATTTATCGCATTTGACAAAGGTTTATGAGTGCCGAAAATTGAAAAGCGAATAAATATCTTCGGCAAAGGTTCAAAGTTAAAATTCTCAAGCTGTTGTGCACTTCCCACTATTTTCTATGCTCAGTGTCCTCATCGGTTCGTTAGTTACTTCCGCATGTAAGATAATATTTGCAGTTTTTGTGGACGATAAACGCCGGCAATGTCAGCGTGGAGGCTGAAGTACCGCAATTGTAGGTTTACTCTCAGATAAAATTTTGCGCGTCATCAGATGCGATAAAATATCTAATTATGTTCTGCAAAAGTTCTCTGAATGCTTGTAGTGTCCAAAATTGACGAACCTAACTTCTAAACTGCAAATGTAAACAGATTATAATTCAGTCGTTTTTGTATAAGAAACATAAAAAAAACTAAATATCACTAAAACGTAGCGGAAATGCTGTCGTAAACTGCATAACGGTTTCTTAGGTTTACGCGAATGTTATACATTGAAATAAAACGAATTTTGCGGATTTTATCGCGGTTTAATTTTTGGTTTTAGTTCCCGACGTTTCGACACCTTTGCAGGTATCATGGTCACGGGCAGACTGAGATGGTGTTCGTCTTGACAGAAGATGTTGCTCGTTCTACCTTCATATTTTTAATTAATTATTTATGGTCCGACCTACGCAGTATGAGCTCACTGTGTCATGATGTCTTGCAGCGCTGCTCTTGGGTTTAGCCTTGAGTTTTTGTATTATTGGGTCCCAAGTAGGTGATATCTTCCAGCCATCTTCTCTATTGAAATTAGGGTGTTTTTTAATCTCAATAGCCTCGCGAAACATCCTAGGTAGGAATTTGGATTCTTTAGCGAGGATCTGTGGTTGATCAAATCTAATATAATGGCTGGAGCCTTCAGCATGTTCGGCGACTGCAGACTGCAAAGGTGTCGAAACGTCGGGAACTAAAACCAAAAATTAAACCGCGATAAAATCCGCAAAAGTCGTTTCATTTCCAACTGCATAACGTCACGAGAATTAACATAAGTACATTATATGAATGCTTTTACCTTTGATAACTTGACAATTCAACGGGGAACACCGGCCGTGGTCACGTATAGGTAAAAGGTAAATGCGGAGCGCGTTATTTCCCGTTACGCGATTCCATGGCAGAATGTCCCATCCTTAATATAAATGCCTTCAATATGAATACCATAGGTCGACCTGTTGCTTCGATAGCACGTGGTATATAAGCTTCGGACGAAAACACGAAATATGATAATATCATTGTATTTATAAATAGTAAAGACACTTAACTAAGAATACACGTATTTTAAGTTGGTGTCTTTAAGTCAAGTTATTATGATTATTAAAGTAAATTCTGGAATAAACGAGAATGTGTTCTCCCCTTATTATTTCAATAATTACATTATGTTTTACTCCCAGGAGATTATATTGACAAATAAAAAATTGAATTTATAAAATTGCGAACCACCACGCGTGTAGTCCCCGATGACTGAAACACGGTTTAATAACAGTTTTATTAGATTACTTGATGGTCAACTCTATTTTTTATGGAACGTTTTTGTATTGAAAGCTTTAATACATAAATCAATGAACATTATTATTAACCAAATCACTACAGAAGTTCCAAAGATATTTCTATCATTACGTAGGTTTTTCAACATAATTAGGAAGATCCGACTACCCAAACACCATTTTTCGGGGTCGATGCAATAATGTCCAGGCCAAAAACTACCTGTCGTAATTTCCTATTACAGAACAATAAACAAACTTTTCAAATAGCAGGATTAAATGGAAATGATATCTACCTGTGTGACGTCACAAAACCGCGAAAGCCATAAGGAAACACTCACGATGATCATACGGGACCAGTGACGTCAATGCCGCCGTGCCACCCGGCACTGCTGATGGGGTTTCCCAACACGCGAGCTTACCGAGGAAGTGTGAATGGAGAATTATAAGTTAATTAATGTATTAGTGTTCATTTTGAATGTGTTTACACCAATTATTAGAATATAATAAAGCTTGCACTCATTCAGATAATTGTCTGTTAAAGTACAAAAAGTTGTAAAAACTTCACCCCTCTACTTTTTAATGGCTCGACGGATTGAAAACTAAATTGTAATCGTTCAATCTTTTCGGGAGCTATACCACAGACAGGCACGTAAAACTTTACTGCGGTCTTTTTCTTCAGTATCATTTTGTATGTTTCTAAACGATATATTAAATAAAAGGAAATGATTAGAAATAATCCCATACACGGGCTAGCATGGAAGTTTTTGTGTAAAAAGCTTTAATTAAACAAATCTGATCATGATTCAAAACAGTCACCTGATCGCTTAATACTTTCTTTTATTACTAAACAAAAAACATACCAGTGATATATCGTAATTACTTTACCAAATAGGTAATGGCCCTAGCGTCGCGCCTTGAGGCAGCCTTCAAGGACCCAATAAACAAAATCAACGTCCATGGAATAGGCCACGAATGTTAATGGGAATGCTGTGAGGTGTGAAGTGGTCACAGCAGGTCAATGTGAGGACTGATCCTTGACCCACTTGGAGAGCTACCACTGACCCTAGGGTACTAACCGTGAAGGTTAAACTAATTAATGATTCTTATTATTTTTATAGACTGCTAGGTGTTGTGACTTTGAGAATAGATGTTCGAGCTAATTGCTACGTTGTTGATTTGACAGCCCGAGGGAAGAACAGTGACCTAAAGAATTGGAGTATCATGGCTTAGGTCCTACTCAGCATCCTAAGTTAGTGACAATGCCTTTTCTAAGACTACTTCGAAATTACAACTATAATTTATAGGTAAGTGTCATGTCGTTAATATTATGTCGAGAAACACAAGTAGGAAAAATTAACATTGTTGAAAATATCTGACATGACATGTCATAACCCTTAACGCTAACAAAGTTTCTTGTTAACGTAAGAGTTACGTGTGTGATGTGGATTCCGGGAATATCCTCTTTCCATGATTAATAAGCCTAAACTATATAATTAACTATTAGTTACTCCTATTTCTGTCATCAATCTTAATATATACTTACCTATATTTCTATTTATTTATTAGAAGTATGGTCTGTGATTCATTTTTTAACAATGGCCAATAAATACTTCTGTGGTTTGAAAAATGATAAAAATATGTATGTGAAAAACAAATGCCGGCGTAACATTGATAATGTCAATATGGCGAGTGCGTGCGCGCTACTGATTTGATAATTGTATTTTTATGTAAATAATTGAATTGATAACATGTACCAATGTTCATTTCTGCTATCTCTGCTCTGCGCAAAATCTTTTGAAATACTTGTTGCTACGTAGAAACTGGATTTAGTTAAGATGCCCGAGGAGCTGTTAGTTTTCAATAAATTAAATTATATTTTTCATGTTTCTGCGTCTGAAACATTACCCACGCAGAAAATTCAGCTATACCTAATTATTCTTCAGAAAGTATAATGCGTACTAATATAAAAATACGTACCAGTTTAGTATGAAATCAATTCCGCCGTTCATTCAACCTATTTAACAACAAAGATTAATTAATTACACTTCAACCCCATAATTTGTTTACGTCCCACTTATGGGTTTGGTAGTATTGGTTTGGTAATCACTAATTTCGACGAATAGGCAAACTTCTTGTTCAAGCAAAACAGCTTTTACATAAATCGTGAGGTCAACGACCCGATATCGTACAAACGCTTTTGTTAAGAACTTTTAAGATTTCTCTGTGTTATGGCGGAGAGGGTTATGTGGGACGAAGGACGGCGCTGGTCCAAGGTTGGCAGGCACTCGTCGCACGTGAATTAGTCCTTAGAACCGGATCCTTAAACACCTGTACAATATGCATCAATATGTAGCCAATACGATACTTTATCACTACATCAATCTAAATTAGAAACGACATAAATTAAGGCCATTCGCATTGTGTGTCCTACATTGACAAAAAAATACCAACGTTAAGGCAGTTCATTGTACTTGGCTGTGCTTGACAGTGACGGTACGACTGGGGGCCCATAACCTAGAGCCTCATATTTACTCGTAGTTCCAATGACACTGATATATGTACACAGTACACACAGGTATAGGACTGTGACTTTATTAATTAGTGAAGGTGCAGGTCCTAGCACTCCTGGCATCACATGTCCCGCCAGCGCCGCGGTCGCGTGCCGGCGTGACGTCCCCCGCCCACTGCACGCTCACCGCGCGGTCACTATAAAACGTGACGGCGGCGTGACGGCGCCTTTATTATTGGCATTTTAAACTGTTCTCAACTGACGCAGCATTCATACACCTTCGGGTCCATCTCATCTTATCGAATTCAATGAGTCGTTTAATTAATACAGATTAAAAATATTTTCTTCTATATTCTAAAAGGTCGGTATTTGATCCTTGAGAACCGTGTCAATTAATAAATGGCTTAAAGCAATCTTTCCTCGACCTTCACCGCGTCTTAGGAGTATTGGCTGAAGGTAGCACCCAAGCCCCCGGCAACACGTCGGCTGTCACGCTACGATCTAATCCCGCCTGTGAGGACCACTTTGAAGGAACTTATCCTTTGTTTAATGTCGGTCATAATCCTTAAGCTTCCGTTAATCTACTCACTAAAGTTATGTCGTTTCAGTTGATTACTTGTGAGTCAAAAGATTTTCAACACATAAGGAATTGGAATTTAATTGTATAGAAACCATTGAACTTGATGCCCGAATGAAAGACATATACGAGATATTGAAAAAAGCCATGTAGAGCAAGCTAAATAGTTAGAGACAGACTTCTTAACTCAAAGCTAATGCGTACAGCGGCATTCAATTTTGTTTGAAGTCTTTTAACTTTTAAGAATTCAACAGATTGGTAAACTTATCTATAAAATATAGCGTTGTGTAAGTAGTTCAGAACTGTGAAGAAACAGTAAGTTTTGTCGATCGCCGATTAAATTGCGTCGCTCATTTTGGTTGCCACGCTTGGCGCTATTGCATTAATTACTGGTTTGGTTAACTTTGATAACTTCACCCGGCTACATGTAAGCTGCTCGGATTTCAGCTGAAGCCGGTGGCAGACTGTCTTTCAAAGTCAAGAACGAACTTTATATTGCAAATTGAATTCTTGAGGCTTTGCCAGTAAATTGTTTGAGCTTTGATTTTACAAGTCCTCCATATTTAATAGGGATTCACGTTGGTAGAGGCTTACCAGCACTGATTACAAACTGTTAGAAATTATTAATTTGTGATAAATGTTTAGTTGTTTCTAATTGTTTTTTAACGACTCCCGCATTAAGGAATTTAATACTTCAGTTAAGGGGAGTTTCACAAACAACCAAGGCACATACCTACACAACGACACCCAGATTCAGGAGAATTATTAGTCGATCACACAAATACAATCGGCTATCTACTTAAGTGTATCAAAATTTTATTTTAACACAGATGTAGTGTCTTCGTACCGTAGACTGTTTATAAGCTATGTTTAAATGGGGCCACACCCGGATCTGACCGAAACAACATGATATAAGGATTGACGTATTTGGGAAACGGAAAGTTTTTGTCCGCAGATTTTATTGTTTTTTTTAAGAATACGTAATAAAGTTAGTCAGGTTTTAGTGCGACACTATTTCATAGGTCAGCAATTAATTAATGAACGTCGGTGATTACGAATTATAATATAAGGCAGCTAATTTATTTAAATTAAGTTTATAATTTCCATAGCCTCCTGCGATTTATTGCTTTAGACCAATCTAAACTCTTTTTCCGAATTACGTTGGCTCATTGAACACTTACATTATAATAGGTTATTCAAAAGCCTTTTGTTGTTATTTAAGACAAAAACGTTTCAAGATAAGAAGTTAATACTAGGCTTCCTTCATAAGCCTTATGTAAATCAAAGTTTCAGGAGACGTTCATAAGGAAAAGTAAATATTTACGTAATTTTGTTAAATTTCGTAACAGTTACGAAAGCAACATTCATTTGCCATTTTGCAACATTCTACCGATTAAAACCATTTACATTCTCTTAATTGCAATAAATGCGCTTTTTTGTGGGAAACATAATGCGTATAATTGTTGATTATAAAGTAACCCCAACAGGATGAATTTTGTTGATTGTTATTTTCGCCCTATTTAATTCGATTATAAAGCAATCATAACTGCCGCGTCTCTTAGGACCAAAAAAAGCACGAAGCTCGTATTCGGTAGGGCTGGGGTAGCGAAGCGCGGGGGTGCGGAGCGCGGGGGAGGGCGGTGGAGCGGGCGGCCTGGCGGAGTGTCGCGGAGTGCCGCGGACTCCGACATTCCCTCAGTGACCGCAGCCACGCTCGCACGTCGCTCGCCGCGCCAACTTCTCTCGCGTATCGTAATCTATTGTTTTATTTCGCAAGTGTTAACGATGGTGCTTTCCGACTTTTTGACGGAGACTCGAAGGCGATGGCTTAAGGTAAGCTTAATATTTATTTAATTAGTTAATTAACTGTATAATTATTGTTTTGATAAATATTTAATCGCAGAAATAGTTATGTTATCAATATTGCTGTTATTGTCTGTTGATTTCTATTTAGTGATTGAGAGTTAATTGATTTTATTTTGTCTATTACTTAAATTATTAATTTTTGATTGAGCGGTTTTTAAAGTCGATCTAGTTTATTTATTCGTTTCCTTACATTAATTAATTGAAGATCAACCACAGTAGACCAGCAACAGTTATTAATTATAGTATAATTAATAATTTTAGTGATTGTTTATAAAATTTAAATAATAGTTATATAAACGTGACAAAATTTAATTCGTGAAAACCATTACCAACCAATAAATCAATCCTGTTTGTATGTATACTCTAAATACTACATTGTTCTCATGTACTCGCTATTAGTTTAATTAGTACATAATTAACGACGCTCTCGTACTCGACTTCAAAGGACTCTCACAATAAGCCGTGTTTAGGGATTTACCTTTGCCCATTTGCAGGGCTAAAACATCAGTAAAACTCAGTTTTTTTTTGTATTGAAGTCACTGTCATAGATCAACAGTTAACGTAAGATATCGGATCACAAATCGATGCTGACAGATTGACAATACAATAGACGATTAAACTCGTGACAAATGTCAACTCTGCTCATAAATATTGTTGTTCACGTTTCCGAAGTTCCCAAAGAAGGCGCCACACGTACGTCGCACTATGTAATGACTTGGCCGATAGTGATAGTGTGGGCAAACATGTGTGTAATGAAGACGAGATAACGACGCTGACGTGACGATTGACAGCAGTAGCGATCGGCCGCCGATACTGCCCAAACAATGCTTGTTTACTAAACAGTAAACGGTTCGAGGAACTTCGGTTCATTTTGTTTAGATTCCCTAAACATAAAGAAAACTTCAAATCTATGGGAATGACATTCCAATTCGATAAGTAACGTAGCTTTGATTTGTCAGCACTCGGAGAAAATAATGTAACTTGGTCCACAGACCGAATGAAATTGTTTGTTGTTTTCAATGATGTTTAACTAATAAGGATTGAAGGAGCTGTGCGTGTTTGACGAGTTTCCATCAAGAGTCCTTTTGGTCCTTTATCAGTCACTGACATTGCGGTCCTAGAGAGACTGGTTTATCGTTCGGACATTAGTCTTTGCTTATGTTTGGAATTATTTAAATCAGTCATAATTTGACCTCTGTTTGTTAACCGTTTTGTTTTCATGTTAAATAATCGTCGTGCACGAAATAATTACTTAAACAAAATATTTAATTAATGGAAGTTATTACTTAAAGCTAAACAATTTCAATTTACCTGTACAAGTACAATACGTATACTGAAACGGTAAACATGTCGCAAATCCCATGACACATTATTACGTATCAAAAGTATTTTTAGATGGGATAAAGTTATTTGCTCAAAAAAATATCAACAATAGAGCAAATATTTAAGAGTTTTTCTATCTAACGATGTTTCTGGAATGTTTGTCAATGACTAGTTACTTACAATATCTTGATGTGGGGTCTCGTGCCGCTTCGCTTGTCACCCCACTCTGCTTGCCCCGGTCCGCTTATATAAAAGCTCTTTAGACTCCTAGCGGGAGACTCGCGGCAAGTCATGACAATTATAATTATTTTCAATTACAAGTTCAAGGGTTGTCATTGCAAAACACATACGTAGTATGTTAAATGAATTGTGATTTTTAACAAATTTTGTTTGCATGATTAATTGGATCCCGCGGTTTTACCGACTTATAAGGGATGTATGAATTATATTCCGATTAATAAAGTATTAAAAAGCCAATGAAGTTCAGGCAACAATGTATAACAACCTTCTTTAGATATTAGATCAAGCTTCACGCGTGCGAAATATTTTGGCCGTCACAATTATGTCAGTATATGTATGTATGGCTAAGGGCTAGAGACGGTCATGTTCCATGTATATTAATACTTACCTTCAATTAGCTTGGGTATTGTCTCGCTGAACGTGTCCACATAATTGTAAAGAGACATTTGAACCTGTAACCTCTGCTATCAACCATTAGCTTCTACTTTCAATATAAAGGAATACTACGAGTTCTATAGCAGGACATTGCTTATATAAATATTTGTATGTCCTTTTGCTTAAAGAGGGCAATGGACTTGAATGGACCCCAGAAAAAATGTCAATCTTTGTAGTTTATTTCATAATTTTCTAACTGGACGACATCAAAACTCACAGATTAATTATTCTTTCCAAGAAATATTTTTTACCTACAAGTTGTTTGTGCTAACGAATTCAAATAAAATACTAGTCGAAGTTATTCATAAAACATAACTTTTGGACGAAACAATTATGTAAATTACATGATAAAATCGAATCCAATAAGTTTACAGACATCTACAAATTCTATTACTCGTATTAAATGTATCTCAAGCTTGTTAAATAGAATAATGGCGCTTTGTCTACGAATTATTCCACAATGTAGTCATTAGGCTAGTCTTAATAGATTTTAAGTTCATAGTTGAGTAGGCAACCTGATTACGAACGAGTTCGATCGCTTCGGTGTAATTTATGTGCATTATCGGTTCAATACACGATCATATACATACGTTGTTAGATAAACGAGCGATGTATACGTACCTTTAGTACGGAGTAGTAAGTGATGGATAGTTTGTGGCGGCTCATTACTGGGAGCTGCGCCAAGTGACATGTCTGTTGATAGCGTTTTGTTTATTATGGTAGGAATTTTGTATTTGTTGTGTTAATGCTTTGTGGACTATTTCTGGTTTTACTTTGCTACCTCCGTACGTTCTTTCTTCGTTCGAATTTGTTTAAACATTTATGTGCAGGGCTAATATTTAGTTCCTTAGCATTTAATTTATTATATCCATCCAGTATGAAGTCTTGCCTAGTACCTAGTAAATACAGTGTGAAAAATATTATACGTAATATACATTTTCCGTCCCTCTTTCCTTTCCATGTATGTAAGTACTTGGACTATATAGGAGCTACTTACCTTACTGAGAGTATAAGAAAAACCCAATTCTATCTTAATCACAAGAATTAACTCCGTTTTGCGTGTTTTTAAGGAAACATTACTCATAGGTAAATTAACAGACTCAACACGTGTTTTCAGCATTTTATTCCTATTACTTTTTACCAACTTCTTCCCTTTAAATGGTACAAGTTGGTGTAAGATATTTTTCGTCTTACTTTACACCCTTAAATAATCCTCATTTGTGCCGGGTTCCTTATTTACAAAGGGTACTTTTATTGGAAAACTAGCTGTTGCCCGCGACTTCGTCCCCGTGGGTAGAAGACATAAGTTATGATTTTCTCCCTGCCCTGTTTTTTTCACATTTTCCATTGTATCTTCGCTCCTATTAGTCGCAGCGTGATGGTTTATAGCCTAAAGCCTTCCTCGATGAATGGTCTATCCAACACAAAAATATTTTTTCAATTTGGACCAGGTTCCTGAGATTAGCGCGTTCAAACAAACAAACAAACAAACTCTTCAGCTTTATATATTAGTATAGATGTATCATTTAAAATTTGCCTCTCAATGGAAGATTATTCATCTAATAAATCGATCAACTCGTTAAACCTTTGACCTGTCCAGCTATTCAGGACAACATAAGACGAACTTTACCGTAGGCATCTAAAGGTACATATTCCCTACGGTTTTGTGCGAACCCCTGTGTGGGACGCGTCAGGTAAAACTTAAAGCCAAAGGCATTCGATCCCTTTACGGTACCGTAGTAGCTATCAGCTCACCAACAAACTTTGCCTGGCAACCACACGTACTCTCTAGGTGAGTACAGGCAGCAACAAAAGTCAAAGAAAAGAGCACATTTATGTGTTACCGGTGTTTTTCGAGGCTTTATAGAAAATTTGAGTTTTGAACTTTTTAAGTACAAGTTCAAGTAAGGACGACATATTATAAAAGAAATATTTTGATTTTGACTATGTTAAGAAGATGTTCTAAAAATCTGTCTGTGTAAAATATATTTTGTTCCTGACGGTACTAAGTAGGGCAAACGAGCGGATATTAACAAAAATTAAACGGCTTCGTAAAAACACAGGTATTGAAGCGGAGATTAATTAGAGCCGCTTTAATAATACATTGTCCGGGGTCGGGGGCTGTTGCTTACCTACGCATACGTATTTATAGTCGAGAGATTTATAAGCAGGCTTCTGTAGGTACTAAGATGATTATCGTTTTATGTGAATTGGAAAATATGGTATGGACTTCACAATGGCTTTATTGAGTTTAACCCAATGTTCCTTATGATCTCAAATCTACATCTATCTCAGTTTTCGGAATAGTGGCAATCACTTTTAAATGTCGACTGTGTCTCCTCAGTTAGAAGTGATTGAATAGTAAAGTGTAATAAAATTGAGGAAAATCTACGTAATTTTAACCAATGTTATTACTATCTTTTGCTCGTTTTATCTAACTGTTACACTGAAATATTTTCATAATTTAACAATACCTTTTCACAATTATTTCAACCTGAAAAGTCTTTATATTATTACAATTTGAAAACAATATTCAGTTAGCAACGCTCCACTAAGCAACAGTATATTTAATATTATTATTTCTGTACGGACTCTATTATAAAAACAACTGCTAAACAGTGTTATATAATACGTAGATTGTAAGGCTTCTTCAAAGAAGAAATTAGAAATTTTCTCTTAATAAAACATTAACGTTTAGGGATTTCTTAATTCTTTATCACGTACAAAGGATAGCCTATTATAATATCTTGACTATTTTAATCTTTATTCGCAAGAGCTTACATAAAAGTATCTAAAATAAATTATAATATGTATTATTCCTATATTACAGTACCGCTACATACACCTCACGAGAGATACTCGTCCGTCAAACATCATCAAAATTGGTCCACCCATTTAAGCGTGAGAGAGTAACAAACGTAACAAACATCCAAAGATCTCAATTTTACTTTTGCAAAAATGTGGCCATTGAATACAATTTATCTCTCGTTTAGAATCCCACGAAAGTTTACAAATTTCCTAGAAAATTTATAAATTGGCGAATCTTGTAATATTTCGGTGACATATACACTACACTACGATACAGTACATACTTAGTTTACATGTCATATCCTTCATTGTAATAATAAAACTCCCAATATCGGGGAACCACAAAACTCCGTGTTTGATCAGCTATGACGTCACGTAAAATACTATATTTTATCAGAAATCGTTCGGGGATATAAAGCTGAACGTAACCCCATTACGTGAGTGATAAGTGACGTAGATCGGTGACGTAGCACATCAACACTAACTTCCTAGAACTTTAAAATTGTTTATAATATGCTATCAGCTGATTTTTTTAAGCAATGTTGATATTATGTGAGGTTTTCCTGTGTACTTTGTACATAGTAGGTACGCCCCCTAAGTGTCTCGCAGTTTATCAAATATACTACGCCTTACTCCTATGTATGGCTTTCACATTTTCCAGGATGAAAACAAAACGATACGAAACATAGAAACATACACTCTCATCCAAACAATTTCGATTTTTTCATGAAAAGGAACTATAAACAAAAAGATCAAGAACATTATACATCTTTCAATTATTAAAACACATTTAAATATCTGGTTTTGAAAAAGGTCATAGTTTCGTCATCATAATCGTCACAAACACATAAAAAGTTGTTATTGTGCATATCTCTGTTGTTGAACAGTGAACACACCTCTTCATTAAGATTTTCCTTAAGAAAAAATATAATAACAAGTTCGAAGACACCGGCAACGAGAGTGAAAGAGAGATTGACCTAATTATGTCCGGAAATTACAAGACGCGATGTGACGTGCGCTATAAGGATAATCACTACTTGTATTATAAATGCGAAAGTAACTCTGTCTGTCTGTCTGTTACGCTTTCACGTCTAAACCACTGAACAGATTTTAATGAAATTTGGTACAGATATAGAGATGACCTTGAGAAAGGACATAGGATATTTTTTAACCCAGACTTTTGAAGAGTCCTCTTGGAAACGCGATATAACCGACATAGCGTAAACTAGTTACAAAGAAATACGAAACACCCTTACCGTACGTAAAACATATTTAATCAAAAAAGATAGTAAAAGTAAGTTAAAGATGCTTTTTTTACGAAAACCAATGGTTACTATTCTCTTTATATTTATGCACAAACCTCTTGTTAATATCTTCATCTCTATGGTTATCAAAACAACGGGATATTAATTGTTCGTTAATAAAAGTGCAAATATTTATAAATAATTCCGCTATTGTAAATAAGTTCGACTTGCGACCCCGTTGCGTCAGCTCATGATTGGGTCCGACACTAGTCGGGCAATCCCGATGAATACGCATGAGGAGTAAACCGTTGCATCATTTAATTAATAATAAAATATGTATAATACTAGCTGTTGCCCGCGACTTCGTCCCCGTGGGTAGAAGATATAAGTTACGATTTATACCCGCCCTGTTTTTTTTTTTCACACTTTCCATTGTATCTTCTCTCCTATTAGTCGCAGCGTGATGGTTTATAGCCTAAAGCCTTCATCGATGAATGGTCTATTCAACACAAAAATAATTTTTCAATTTGGTCCAGTAGTTCCTGAGATTAGCGCGTTCAAACAAACATACAAACAATCTCTTCAGCTTTATATATTAGTATATAGATTAGTCATACATAAAGTTAATAAAGTTTAAGATACTTAACATATTCCTTTTCAGTCAGAATATAATTTGCTGTTGGGTTTTATGCAACGAATGTTATTACTTTTCTAAGTAAATGCGAAGTAACTATTTAAACTAAACACAATATTTTTCCTGCTACGATGAATTGATGACGCTAATCACATTCCAAGTTTATTTGTAAACAAATCTTGATAGTTGTTTTAATAACATCTTTCAAATTCCGACTTAACATATTTGTATTATTAATTAATAACTGCTTTTACGAAGTTATCAGTCCTTTTCGATTCATACTCACTACGTACTACGTAGTATGCAAATAATAGGACCGTGTTGTTACGGACAGGTGCGCGTGCGCAGACCGCGCCCCCGACGCGCCGACGTTCCCACGGCTGCGTATGCGCACACGTGGCGTATCTGCAAGCTTTCACTGTTATAATGCGATGCCCACTGGTATTGCCTTCCCATAGATAATTGATGGCATGTGGCAATTAAATGTCTGTTTATGTTCTGCATATATATGGTATTAAAGAATATTGTGGCTAGCATTTTCGAGAATTTTTGATGACAGTACCTACTAAGCAATTTTAATTTTGGCAAGTTATTTCACAGCTAACTGAAAATCATGTTTTTCAGAATGCTTTCTTTTTTTTATTTAACTCACCGTTTATAGCAATTATTAATGACTTACGTATCATTTAAATAATACTAAAAGATACAGTATTTCTAAATTAACGGTATGTCATACGCAAATAACCGTAGCGCCGCGACATGCGCGGGCAGGTGCGCGTGCGCCGCCCCCTCGTTCCCACGCCGCGCCGCCACCGCGCGGTTACTTGGCACATGTGGACTTGACTTTATTTTATTGCCCTATTATTTATACAGTCACATCGCACCATTAGCCACAGGGTGATAATCAAGTTATTAGCATTACCGCTTGTTAACATATTCCAACAATTAAACGTGTTAACAGAAAAAAACAGATCTTTTTTTTCTAGTAGGCCTAAAACTGGCATTTTAGAAATTTTAGATAACCAAATTAGTAGCCGTAAATGCGCTTTTTAAAATGTCATTGCTTTGTAGAAGAACCGGCAAGAAACTATTAAAGTTACAATAAAAATAAACATCCAAATAATGATAATTTAACATACAAATATTAAGAAAGTCAAAGACATACTAAAAAATTATGGTGACAAGGCAATTTGAGAAAATAAAACATAACTCTGGATATGTAACTTCTGTTAAGGTCTCGCGCCCAACTATGACACCGCACGTGTTATCTGCATCACGCTACGAGAATTGAACGTAACGTCACGTCACGTTTATAGAAACATAAACCTAATCCCTATCTATACAGATAACATTTATTATCAATTTTATAGTAGGCGCTTAACTAAAGCGCCTAGAGTCGAGAGCCTTAGCCCACACATCAATAAACAAAAGAAAAGTTATGAAATATGTTTTTTAACATTGAATTCATTTACCTACGACTTTTATATAATTTGACGTTTAAATAAGCATTTTCAAAACAATTTTACTCAAAGCACTCAATTAGGAATCCAATTGAGATTATCAATGTAATCAAAAAGCAATATTACGTACCATAAATACAATTCACAATATCATAAAATAACTAATCAGTATACGGGCCACAAACAGAAAAAAAATCAAGCAAATATCTATACATATTATTTCATCAAAATAATAGCAGTGAAATCAACAGGAAAATACAGATAAATACCATTTATAACAATAACACGTCCATTATCCTATCCAAACAGTTCGCATATCTTTTTGCAAAAAATCTTGGTATTATCAACAAAAGGTCTTTCCGCATTTGATAAAGAATTGATAGTGAGCGACCTCGACCTTTAAAACAATTGACGTTTGATGCGCCTCGAGACTAAACAATTAGATTAGAAAGGATAAAGATTCTTTAAGAGAAGTCTTTAAAGCTATTATTGCTGCGGAATTTAAAGAGGCCATGTTGTTTCTAGTTTGAAGCAAGCTTATTTATAGATGGAAAATAATTACAACTATTGATAATAAGTACACGATTTCAAGCCAAATCAATATGGCAAATTATTGCAAAATTCGGAGAGAAACTTACACAATTTTACAAAAAACTATCCATTTGAATCTCGACGCACCATTTAAAACATTTTGATTACAGTCTCCACATGATGACGCACTTTCCGACCTCTGTCTAAACTACAAATTTATAACACACAACCTTACCACAAACTACATTACATCGTCAAACATGACCTCACAAAAGTTAAATCCCTGAAAATAATTTCCACAGCCCGTAAAACATTCCACACGTTTTTAATTATTTAGTTTTCGTTATCATAAGCAAATAGCTGGCATCTCCCTGTGACGGCCGCTTGCCCTAATTTCACTATCTGCTCGACTAGATTTATATGAATAAACGAGGTTATTTATCTTAGGTATGCATTCAATTAGTGATTGCCCTAAATGATTGGTACTTGTCTAGATTTAACCCTTCAACTGGTGACCTGGAAAGTTATACTTAGATATTGAGAAAGATAGATATCATTACTGAACTAATGTATGTGTGTTGTAATTTATTTGGTTTGACAGTTTATTTGAAAGTTAACTTAATAATAATAATAGCGAAAAATAAAACTACTATAGAAACTCTTAAATAATAGACTTGGACATAGAACATACCAAAAAAAACAATAAATATATCACTAAGTAGTAAGTAAAAACGAAAATAATAGCTAATACCGAATGACCCTATTTGAACTATCGTCCATCAATACATGGTAACTACATAATATGGTCCCCTGTGGAGGCATACGTAATAGTCAAGTATTATTTGGTTATTATGTAATATTATGGTATCAATGTTATCTCGCGTCATCGTCCCCAATTTCGGACAATTGTACGCAGCGCATGTAACGGGCATACGCATGTGATACACATTATATGACGAAGCTATTACTAGTAGTGTTTACCAGTGCGTATTATAGTAGTAAGTTTTAATATACTGAACATAGTTGATAACAAGCTTTCTAGCTAATAAAATAATAGTTACACCTTATATTCGAAACTTGACAGACACATGAGTTAACTTAAGGAAGCTATCAAGATGTTTGTGTTAGTTCTTTAGACTATGTTTTAACTACGCCCGATGTCTTTTCTCTGCAATTAGAAACACAAATTGAAAATTGATAACGTTACAATCGTAGGTCAAAGAACTTTTATTGATATAATTTCTTACTTAACTTAGTAACAAGTCAAATACTAGACTTTTTGGCTTCAAACGACTGACTAAACGTCTTTACAGATAACAGTTGAGTAGTGTAATGTCCTGGAGACCTACTAGCACCTCTTAAAGTAATATTAATGCAGTTGTGAGAGAGAGATGAAGCTATACGACTTGTAGTGCGCTGTCTCCCTTCCACAAATACAATGACATTACTGAGTGCGGTGGCGGCCGGCCCTCTGTTCTAAGCTATTAGTATCTTGTTCGATTGCTAAGTGACCCTTCCCAGAGGCCAGAAGACGTCGCCCTACATCGATTAGTACTAAATTATTAATATTGTAAACGAGACAGTTTGTTTGTGCTGTCATAGCGATGCAATACATCATCGGAATATTATTTTATAACTGTTGTGTGTAAATATCTAAAAATATTCAGATAGTGGTGATGCTTGCCGAGTTAAGAGTATTTATTTTAAGTGGCATTAGAGTTGATTCCCATTTTCTGTACTGAATTAACTGTTAAGTATTTTAAAACATTTAATCTGTTTTCGATTGCAAATCAACGACAGACATATCACTAATTGTTGTTGATATAATTGTTCTTCTTCGACACGGTATATCTGTAGGAAGCAATAACAGGACATTGACAGTACCAAAATGAAGCTTTATTAATGCCGAGATCATCATGATATATCATTCCCTATGGGGTTGATACATCTTTAGTAAAGACAAGTCGATGGTGTAATTATAATATCGCTATTGTTTACAATGGTACCTACACTTATGGCAGGTTTTTGTTTATGGCGCTTAGTTTTGGTTAGATTATGTACTTAGTTCTAAATTAGGAGGTCACTGTTGTCACGTGACCTTGTCTGCGAACTTAACAGTTGCATATATAAAATTGATCACGTGTATTATAGATACGATTAATACTCGGGTAAAGTTCCTCGTTGTTAATAATTTTTCTCATGTTTTTCCATGTGATTTTGATAGTAAAATTAACTATTATTTTTGTCTCCAGGCCTTCAATCAACTGTTCAAAAGGAACAAGAGCCGCAAGAGCACTCGCAACCGCATCTCCCCGGAGCTGGTCCGCTCCCCCTCGTACAGCGGCACGGTGGACGCGCGCGCAGACATCGACGTGACGCACTTCTGCGCCTGCCGCGCCTCGCTGCCGCCGCTGCACATCGCCGACGCCTACGAGAACACCTCCTACTACAGCAGCTACAACAGCTACAACAGCTCGCGCATCGACAGCCTCGAGAGCTACGGCACCAACGAGTCCAACAGCGGGCGCTCCGACTCCGCCTACGACTCGGCGCGCTCCAGCCCCGAGCACAACCGCGTCTGCTACGCCACCGTCACCTACTTCAACGTGAACGACAGCGAGGACAGCAGCAGCATCCGCACCGAGTACACGCTGCTGGACGACGCCGAGGCCGACCGCCTGCAGGAGCTGGACGACCTCGCCGACCTGGCCGACTCCGGCCGCGCCGACGAAGACGAACGAACGCAGAACATGATCAACGAGAGCATCGAGCTCGTCAGCACCTTATGAAGTGAATACGGACACACTCACCTCTACATTATGATTGTATCGTAACTAGGATACTAGCAGAATAATGAAAGCGTTTTGTTCCGATCTGGAAGCGTGTGTGATATTTGGTGCGTGGTTCGAAAGTTGTGACAAAAATGAAATTTGAAAAGACACTTGATTTTAGAATAAGTCAAAATTATAGTAATATTTATGTATATTGTACTTTATAGTAAATTGGCAACTTTAAGCTATTTAGTGATTAAGATTATCTTATTCGAATGTTTATGAATTTAAATCTAAAGTAATTTTTATGCACAATCTCTTAACTTCAGGTCTGTTAGCAAATCAATGATTTTCCGATGTTCTTTGAACTCAAATCAATCGCTTAATTGTTTCAAATCTTCAGCGAATAACCATAATTGGCCAATCAGCGTTGAGTAAAGCCTTTATCCGACCAATTAGGATGGCACAGTGGAAAACGTTCTGATTTTATTAAAGGAACATTTCTTTCAGCCAATAATGCTTTCAGAAGCAAAGAATTATAATTTATTGAAAAGTGAAATGAGGATTTATTTCTTAGTCAATATATTTTGAACTAGAAAATAAATTTTCTTTAGGACAATATTGTACAAACTTAATATTAATTTAATTTGTTTGCTAATTACCGAACAATAACTTTAATGTAAAGATTATGGAACATTCCATTGTTTTCATATACGAGAACAAACTCGGATGATTCAAATAATATCATATCACATGAAGCAAGTAGCTAGTTGTTTCCAAACACAATTTATATTTCTGAAACTGTAATTTAGATTGCAAATATTTGTTGCTAACTATAAACAAATTCGATTACTATTTACTGTCTGCAAAAGTAATTGGAACTTAGCAGATCGAATGTTTGCTAACGATACAACGAATGTATTTCGCTCTATTTATTTCTAATGACATTTTAGATTACCGAGACTTGCCCATGGGATATGTGGGTAGAGGGCAACAGCCTCATGTCTTACTAATGTTCTGGTACTGTCGTTAACAAAAGTATTTTTGAATATTTTAGCAGACTTCATCCGTTGCTTCCACACTTAGACTTGTGATTTCTCAGTTTGATATGTACTTGACTTATGTAATTAGATGATGAAAGATAATTTTGTCGACCTCCGTTGTCGAGTGGCGTACGCACCGGTTTCAAGGTGTCGCTAGCTCTAAGGTCCCGATTTCGATCCCCGGTCGGGTCAATGTAAAAATTCACATTACATTGTCCCGGGTCTGGGTGTTTGTGGTACCTTCGTTGTATCTGAATTCCATATGACAAGTGCTTTAGCAACTTAGTTTGGGTTCAGAACAATGTTTGTGATGTTGGCCGCATTTATTATTTTATTTCATTATTAGTTATTGAGATTCACAAATCTAAGAGCGATAGTAAATTAGTTATTGAATGAAGACCGGCTTAATCTATATTCAAAATATTTCGTTTTATACGACTTGTTTTTGTTTTCATTTTTAATGTCCACAAGCCAGTTTTGTTTAATTCGACATCTGTTTGGCCTTGGTAAGTTATTTTGCAACGCAGTACAGTTTTAATTCAACGATTTGCTAATGTATGAAGATAAGATTATTGATGACGTATGTATTGTGTAATGTGAATTTAGATGAAGTCAAAATTTCCTAATCAGTGTTTAAGTGAGGAGTAATTGAAGTCTCTTTTTTAATTCTGAATTTTGACTACATCTAATGACTCTATTTTTGAAATTACTGTTCTATTTTGACGTTAGTGTCTCAATAGTTATTTCTCAAGTGTTTACCAAAGTATATGTGATATAAGTTACTTTAAGATATTACATTTATTTAGTATATGTCAGTTGATCTCATTTGTGAAAAGTTTAAAGATAAGTTTGCGTTGCCGGCTAAACTATGCGTATGATCAGAGCCTGTACTGAGAGCTCTTGGAATAGGAGTGTTGGCATTGAGGAAGCGAGATGGAGCACTACAACGCGTAGAGGCATCACTCTCCCACAATGGAAACATTCCTGCTTTAAGATATCTTGTAAAACGCGCAAAACAACTCGTTTTCCGCCAGTGACGCACGGAGATGTATGTTATAGATACATTTACATAATATTATAATAAAATTTAAACTTTTTGATAATAGTATTTTTATTGTTAGTTTTTGCACCTTAATTGGCATTTAAGAGTTTTTTGAACCTTTATTTAAGTAAGACAGACATTAAATTACAAACTGGCAATTAGAGTTAGAGGTCAGATCGTAATGAAGATGGTTGGATTTAACTAGCAAGTAACTCGTGAATTTAATTAAAATTAAAATGTTTTTCTAGTAAGACAAATAATCTGTTAGGCACTGTTACTTTTAGTTGGAGGTGTAATTGAGAAAATGGCTGAACAAATACGGATACGAGATGACCACAGGCATGAATTGAAAAGTTTTTTTATCAGTCGACTTTTCGGTCTAAAATATTTTAAATGATCATCAAATAGAAAGTGGCCATTTTTATATGACATGAAAATGACTTAAAAAGAAATAAAGGTTAAACAAATATCATAACACAAGGTTTCCGCCGAATTCCTGAATGCCCTAGATCGAGCTCGGTCTGGTGGTCACCCAGTCGTAGCACCGGGATGCCCTATGTAGGTCAGACACGAGTCATTCAATAATCAATACCGTAACGTGCCTCGTAATAAATTAATATTGAATAATGCTAGGTTTGAAGCTTTCGTAATTATAATAATATTTATTTACGCCACGCTGCGCTGAAGGGGTGAACACGGCTGTGCTGTTGTTTTTGTATTACGCGGATAATAACAACTCTTTTCGATAACAGGACTTTCTTATAAATGTAGGACATTTAATTATTATTGATTCCTGAAACTCTACGACATATCAAAAGTCGGTCAATCAAACATTGAAGTCATAAGCTAAAGACACCCAGACTCAAAACAAGCTTTTTAGGATCACACGATTTTGAACTACGCATGGATCAACGCGCGACACGACGCGAACAGGGGACTCGACTGACCGTCATAATGCCAGCATTTCCAGCATGCTTGTTATAAATCATCACCTAGAAAAGACATAGTTATTAAAGGTAGTTACTTTGTAATTTAACCTACAAAGCAGGCCATTATTTTATTTGCATGTACAGTACGTGCCCCCTTGTTATTAAATGCTTTGAAGGCAATTCCTTCACATTGAATGCCAACAGAATCTAGTTTTGTATCAACGACTACCAATTATGATTGTTTGTTGTTCGGCACAATGGCGCGCCGGCAGGGGACGCCGTGGGGCAGCTTAGTCCACGGTAATGTGTCCACAAACAGGTTCGGTCCTTAGCTAATAGCTGGATTGAGTTACTGCCGAAGATTGTGATGTCACATTGACAAATAATTAAGTGTCACGGTTAACGTTAGACAGCCATATCGGAGAAACACTGGTTTAAAAGATTGTCAATAATTGGAGATATTAACTTGTCATTTAGTTAGCTCCTATAAGGTCTTGCCGACTGTCAACTTCAATGCTAATGTAATGACATTAACGTACTAACAGTTAATTATCTTCAGTTCATAGTTTTCCCCGTCGGCTCATAAACACGCAATTTTAACAAAAACTAGTTTACAGCTTACCGAAACAGGAAATATCAAAAACGGTATTTTGTACAATAAGTGAGTTAATCTTCATTGTTCATAGATGTTCACAATAACTTTGGCACAAATGCTGTTCAACAGTTTTTTGACAAAAATATAATCCGCAATGTTTTGTGGTGAGTGGAGGAAAACCAGTAATACCTGTTTTTGCTAAAGAGGGATGTTCCCGAGAATATTGGACGGTATTGGGAACACTCTTGCTCATTAGGGTTGGCACTCTGCTATTCTGTGTATTCACATAAATGTACTTACATATGTACAACTCGACTAACATTATGAATGTGTTCTTTTTATCTTGTTTTGGGTAAAAAATGAACGCTTATGATAAGTTCCGAAAGTGTGAGATCTTTTATTTATACACTGAAACTACCCAGTAGTTGGCTCAAAACATGTTATGGATGTTTTTATTAATGTGTAGTTTTATATAAGTAGGCTACATTATTTAGGTTGTAGGTGTTTTCAGGTAAGCCATTAAAAAAACAATCGCCTTAGCTTGCGATCACGGCCGCTGTCTAGTCGCAGAGCCATGCATGTTGCGAGTTCATTCCCGTTTATGTAATATTTTATAAACATGCGATATTTTAAAACTCAGGTTCTGAATAGGGTCTTTTGAAGTTTTATTTTCTTTGGACACAGAAATAGTAAATGAGTTATTAAAATGCATTTTTATTAATTTATTTATTACGTGTGAGGAAGTCACAAAAAATGGTTACTGATAAGAAACAGAATATATTTGAATCAATAAATCAATAAAATACTTGACACACAAGTTTTATTTTATTTGGAAGGTCTTTCATATATCAAGCACAGGAATATAAAACATTATAAATTATACAAACATAATATTGATAGAATGGCTCCGTTGTTACCAGTTTAAATTATTCAAGAATTTTGGCAAGCCAACATCCCTCGCGCCATACCTTGTTATATTAACTAGACCGGTATGTTATATATGTACATACTATTAATGTATTATTGTTACTCCATACCATTTTAGTTAACTTTATTTTTATATCATAGCATTAAAATTAAAAGATCAAATAATCTCCTAGTCTTTGTAAGTTCATTGAAATTTTTGGCCTTTTCAAACTTCCACGTATTAACTTGCCTAATCGCTATTTTTGACCTTAACTATACAAAAATCAGCTTATTTGATTCCTGAACAATAGGCCCCCGATCTCATAAGAACTCTCTTTACCTACTGTTGTATCAAAGTAAACAATTCTGAAAAAACCAAATGACAGCGGACAATTGTTCATGTTACAAGTAGTGTACAAGTACACATATTTCTCGGCCGGTTTATATTGTCTTAGTCTTGGGAAAGTAGTTTAGGGTTTAAATATTTTAGAAACAAACACGATATAAAAGCGATAACTGTATGAACACTAAGGCGATTAATATAATGCCTAAACCACGCTGCATGCTACGAGACGACGCGGACGCACCAACGCGTGTAACAGATCTTCATAAGTATATTAAGTATATGTTTTTCCACTTTTAATCACGTAATTTGCATCTGTTGTTTGTTAGACAGTGCACTTTTATATATACTCAAGGTAACAACACGCATTGATGTGCTGCGTGTTGCCCCGCAGTGTGCTAATCACCCAAGACAGTATACATCGGTCATTAGACGTAGTGATCTAAGTAGAGATAGCCGGCCTCCGTGGCAGCCGGCGCGTGGCTCTAACTGCTCGGCGACACTTCCACTCCTAATTGTTTTCCGAAGCGTGCCCCGAGTCACGTACTATCGCAAGGGTAGGATTATACTGTCTGGTTAATGATAACGTATCGGATTCATTGATGTGTGCCTTAATAAGATTTCTCATGGTCGACTACTAAGGGCCATCCGCGACCTCTTAAAGTTATATTATTGCAGTCATAGTCTCCAAACAGGCCGAGAGAGCTGATTTTTCAATCAATATCGATAGAATATTAATGGGTCTATTTGAGATTTATCAAGCGCAATTCTGGGCACAGGTTTGATTTTTTTTTGGAATTGAAACTAAGAAAGTTGTACTGCTCAGTTCGAAATATTAACGTAGCCTTTAAGGCGTAGCGTAGCGACATCTACCGTCTATTTGTATAAGCTTAGATTGTAGAAAAAAAAATTAAAAGAATTTGTTTTTTTTGCCACCCATACCTATAATTTTGCTTAGTCGTTTCTTATTATTTTAGGCAAAACTTTAAAATGTTAAAAAGCTCAGTTTTCAATGCAATACCTTAAATTGATTCGTAGTAAATAATATAGACATTGCCCATAGAGGAAGAAAGTGTTGCTATTGATAATTCCAAGTCATGAATGTAATAATACGTATTACGCTGAGCTGATATCTAACACCGTGGGGCTCTAACTGACTGCCGGTGAAAGCCGCAAGCCGCAGGGACCGCTTCTCGAGAACAAGACCCACGCAATGACTAACTTTATATTGTATTCAATTATAATGTATGGTGAATGAGGCATTTCGTGTCATGCTGTTACATAGGCAAATTAGAAATAGGTAAGAATACCTTAAAATTTGTAAAATCTTACTTACTTACTCTGTTGGCTCAGCGACCCAAATTGTGTCTTGGCCTCTGATACAAAAAAACACGGTTTTTTTATAATAATAAAAAATCTTAATTATTGGTCAATAATTAAAACCGTCTTTACCTTATTTATAACACAGTCTGTATTATCGCAAAACATTGAAGATGTATTATCAATGTACAAAATTAAAAAAAAAAACTTTCATTAATCAGAACGCCACAGATACCCACATCATTAAACTACCTCTAATCTCAAATAACTGCAAAAACAATGACCAACTGCATTCACAAAGGGCAACACACCTACTTCCTAAAAAATAAAAAATACCGCCACACGGCGCACACACGAACATTAAAAAACGTGACGTTTTTGCACCCTGTTTCTTCCTACGGAAGTACCGTGTTAGAGCGAGATAGAAACGGTAAATATTCAAGAGTGAGAGAGAGGGAGGTCGTGGGAACCGCAGGGGTGGCGATATCCCATACGATCATTGAAGTGGGACGGCAATATTGACCCTCGAGTGCATACTGCCCATGCATCTGGACTGCATTATAATATAATAGAACAGTTGACGACACCTGCGCGATGGTTATCGCTAATTTATGCGGCAAATGGCAAGTTCGTTAGTTTTAATTACAGGTGCATTAGGGTTAACACGTAGGTACTGTCATGTATGGTGGGGCGAGTGAAGTCTGAGTTCACTCATAGTGTTACGAGATAAGCTTCATATCATGTCCCAGGTAATGGAGGAAGTGTATCGCTGTCAGAGAGCAATACAAAAAGTGTTAAATTACATCATTCGCAATCTATCGGTGTCGTTATATGGGTCAACGGTAATTAAAAAAGGTATGTATGAAAATAATTTAATTTTCTTTTCGTTCGCAAGCGAATCTGTATTTACATATTTACATTTCATAGTGACGCACGAAATTAATTAGATTTAGATTAATATCGTGTTTGGAGGTTGATTGAAGCCGTATTGGATAACAAATTTTGATTACATTTTGTTTAGAGGTAGATTTAACTCAGATACAGTCGTGTACAAAAGATATTTGTAGTACCTGGATTTTAGAATTTATCAACTATTGAGCATATATATTTATAAATCAAAACTATTTTCTTTGTGTCCACGACTGCACACAGTTCATATAAAGAATATTGAAAACTACATTGTTCTAGAATAATTATATCGATCTAAACATTGCAGTGTTGTGTTAACTTGTGTTTCACTCAATATTGTGCACAACATTATTAACATGTCACATACGGCTCACAACTTATGAAATATTTTAAGGCTGTGTTACTAAAGGAATATTCACAACCTCGTTATAATAATATTACTAACCTTTGACGCACACCTCAAATATTTCTTTGAACATTCACATCAAAGTGACGGGAATATTATATCATTATATCCAATTACAACGGCACTACAGACACCCTTATCTCACAAGTTATTAAAGCTTATTTTTTGGTCCAAATATACATCTAGTGACTGTAGATAAACTTATACAATATACTATATAACTATCACACAACTTACTAAATAATATTTGATATAAAAACTATTTATACAACAGTACTCTTCCAAAAATATAAATTTTGATATTTCTTAAACTCTGAGATCGGTACAACAGCGGCTTGTGGCGGTGACAGGGATTACATTCTCCTCAACATTCCTCATTTATTCTATACAAAAAATAATAATGGCTACTAAGCCTTATTTAATTCGAAGAAAAACATCAAGGCACATTTCAACTCGTTACAATTTCTGTTCCTCACAATATCTAACAAACCAGGCTGGTTTGAAGTAGGTACTTCAATCATTTTTGACAGCTGACCTTTTCAATGGAAAATGAAAATATCTTATTTGCATAACATATTTTGCCTGCGATTCCCTGTCACTCCGACACAAGACAATAATTTTGTGTTTTTCTACAGGTAAGTAAGTCTAGTAGGCGAGTTCAGCACCCCAGGGTCTGTAGGGCTTGGAGGTGTTCTGCGAGTACTGGTGGTGCGGCGGGTGGTGCGGGTAGGGCGCGGGGTAGTGCGGCGCGGGGGGCGCGGGGTGCGGGCCCGGCGGGCAGGGCGGCGCGGCGGGGCCCGCGTAGTGCGGGTAGCCCGGCGCGGCCGACAGCGGCGCCGCGATGGCAGTGGGCACGGCCACGGTGGGCGCCGCCGTGGACACGGGCACGTCCTGCCGCGCCGCGCCCAGCTCCGTGTAGCCGTGCTGCGGCTGCGGTACCGGCGTCGCCGGGTACTGCGGGTATCCCCAGTTCGTAGATTTCGCAGCGAGCTCCCTCTGAGCCGCGAAGCACTGCAGGTGGCTCATGAGCCGCAGCCGCAGCGGGTCCTGGATGTCCAGGCCCTCGCAGCTGACCAGGTAGCGCGCCACCTCGGCGGCGCACTCCCGGAACCCGATGCTATGGTAGTCCATCGCGTACCGCTGAGGGTCGTACGCGAATGTGTCCAGTCCTGAAACAAAGAAACAAACCTTTAGCATTGAGTTCCACAGTATCGACTGAGTGTGACGCATTTACATCAATTTATTCAGTTATGGCGTGTTTGGTTTAGAATTTAAATAAACGAAGCCTTATAACCAAGGGTTATGTATTTATGTTAGAATAATTAACGCTATTCAAACATTACGAACTCTGAACTCAAATTGCGAAATTTGGTATGCAGTGTTTTAATATTTCGTCCGCTAGCGCTCTAGCGCTGTTTACAAGTTTCTTATGCAGATGCTACTTTGCATGTAAATAAGAAATAGACAAAGGCGAGTTTGAATCACGAGTACAAAAGTTTACTTCATTCAAACGACCCTCTTCCCTTGTGCAATAACAAGAGCGAGATGAACATATAAACCAATACGAGCGTAAGGGATGGGAAATTGTTGTATTCGTAACGGGAACCCCAAGTTTCCGGCCTTCTTCCTAAAGGGAAGGAGACAATTATAAGATGATCTCCCAAACCCCAATGATTATGTATTAGGGTATGAGTGAAAGATGATTCATTGATGGTTGAGAGGTCTAGTTTATTTGGTTGTTTGAGTGTGCCACCGGGCCACGAGACCGAAGGGTGAAAGAAAACTGTCTGCGGTACTTTTTATTGTTCAGAAACGAGTTAAACCTTTTTTCGAAGACTTGTTTTGTTCGAGTCTTGTAGGGGTAGACGCAAACATGTTTGCCAAGAGCGCCGGTATTGATATTCCTAATTTTGATTTATCTTTGAAGATGTGCTTAAAGACAATATGTATTGCAAAAAAAATAGTAGTTCCGTAGACGTAGACTCTGGTTGGGCCGAAACTAGTCGGGCAATCCCGAAAACTAATTAATCGTTAGTTAATAATTTACTTATTTACAAAACTTTATTTAATATTGTTGTTGCAGTCAGTTGTCAGTACTTTTTAGATAATACTTATACTGTCCTTCAAAATTAATATAAATTAAGCTCTTCTAGCTTTAAAGAAACACGTGTGATGAGAAATGATCATACAAAATAATTACATGTCAAAAATCCAAGACACATTATAATTAAATTTATTATCTGTAAACTAAGACATCGAAACACAATCGACCTAACAATTGTATTCACTTCCTTCCTCGATGTATATTTTTTACCATATTTTTTGCGCGTGCGCAGGTGCTACAACCCTTTGCGTTAGAAACACTTCCGCTTGTCACCAGAATACAATGGCCTCGTGATTCAATGCCGCAAATGTAGATTTAGAAGTTCAATGTAAGACGGAAGCTCTGTCCTAATTATTGGGTAAAGGGTGACGAAGGAAGGATTTCAAGAAGAAAGTGCATTTACAATCTACGAGAAGTAAAAAATAATAATTATAACGAATAGTAAATTAGCAGCCAATTGAAAATATATTAAATTAAGTAAGGTATGTTTGTCCCAAATACCTGACCCTTGTCCAAAATCCTTCGAAATTCCTACAAAAAACTGCAAAATTATATTCATCCCTGTACACCACAAAATTCCCATAATCACTTCCAAACAATCCTTAGCATATGAATCAGCGGAACATAAGCTGCGATTAATTCCCTAGTTGCCGTCAGAGGGTTTATGTCAGAGGGTTGGCTTGGTTGCCCTCGGTCCGGGTTGCTGGGAGCGCTCGCCCTCAGGGTTCCCACGCAACCCCATCGCGAATGATTCGCTTACTGATTGATTTATCTGTGCTAATCTGGTTCACCGTGTGCAAGTTTATTTAGGACAAAATATCTTTAAATATGTTTAGTTTTGCTTGATATCGAATACTTTGAGAAATTACGATGATGCGAAAACACTATTAAAATAGTCTTTAAAGTAGTTTTTTTTTGTATTTTTCTTTATCTGATTTTAAAAACACCATAAAACTATCCAACATCTGGTCAAGACTCTTTTTAAAAGAAGGAACCGACTTCCGGACAAAAACACCAAAAAAATAAAATAACTTAAAAGGTAAAACGTCGATTATTTACAGATTAATATTGATAGAGCAAACACGTATTATCCCGGGCCTTCATTTGAAAGGCATTATGGTAACCACACAGTGCCCGACTGACCAAACAGCTTCAAAGGATGCGCGTACGCATCGCTTACGTCACACACCTGGCGCCGACAAAAACGCAGGAAGTTGTTAACTGGATCGGGCTGGTCCAGTTTTTGTCTCGCTTGCTCTTATATAGAAGAATAAAGATAGGATAACAGGGCGATACTGTTACAAGTTATTGATATTGAAATCGATATTAATAAGTGATATGTGAATGAAAAAAAAGTTTGGAATATTTTAGACGAAACCCCAGTAGCGGAAAATGAATTGAAAGTGAATTTTCCTTTTAATTTGAAGATATTTAATATCTACAGTAGGTTTAAATTTTCCCTTTGTCCAAAACAAACTGATTGCGTCTCAAGAAGAATATAGTTTCCTTCAAAGCTCAAAGCAAGTTTTAGGACTTCGTACAAGTTTTAAAGTCACTCAAAGCCGAACCCGCACTGCTGTAGTTACTTTCCTTTAGGCAACTATCACACAATGCCATTAAACTTGGCGAAACTTCTTCAAAAGATCTAACTTCAGACCACTGTAAGTCCTCCATGCAACAGCTTTAGATTTTGTGACACTTGCTTTTATGACCTTAATTCAACATGGCCGCTTAAACCCAGTAGCCGGATACGTCACATGAGGATGCGGTTTTTCGTCCACTGAACATACTCCGAAACGATTTGTGAATTAACTTTAACTATTCACTAAGAGTTAACCGCAATGGCTTTCGTTCGACCGCAAATTGGCTGCGGAAGGACGCGGCAATTATTTTAGCCTAACTGAACGTTAAAGTTGAACCGTTACTGACTTTTCCTGTCACGTGATTTACAAGGAATTCTAGTAAAAATAATTTTAAGGAATAAGATTTCCTTTCATTTTCATTTAACTACATCTACCAAACTACGGCCTTGAAAATTAAACCGGGCGACAAATAAGGCAGCTTTCATACAGAAAGCTGCCTTATTTGTCGCCGCAGTTAATGACAAATTTAAAGCCCATCAAGAAGGCAAGAAGGCATTTGTAGTCAATAAAACCATCAAAAAAAGTCCAGACTTGGGGCAAGAGTTTTTCCACAAATTCCTTGTTTTTATTGTAAGAGTCTCCACAAGATCACTGGGTGTTGGTATACGTGTGTCGTGACAAAAAGCTCAAGGTCTCATCCACCTGCCACGGACCCGGAAACGTGGCGTGGGAACCAGGAACATGCCGTTCGGAGATATGTGAGCACGGTTAGCCAAAACCTTGTGTTACGGCTATTGTTAGCCGTTTATCTTATGTTATTCTATTGTTCCTTTTTTTCTACTACAACCAACCAATTTATTGTCAAACTTCAGAATAAGGGCAATTGGAAAGAGGCTGCGCTTAATTCAGTATACATTAATACAGGAAACAGGTCTTTCATCAAACTCTATACCTTTTAAAACTTATGACCTTTCCACTATGTATCTTTTAATAATGGTTAAGTAGATACAAATTTGAAGTAAACACCAGTTGAGCCCTTCCTTGTTAATCCAACTGATGACGTATAGAAATAACTGACATACTAATTAACAAGACTATTATAAAGGTTATTTTGATCTAAATGCAAAGCTGATTAAAGCACAACGTAACTATTTTTGGTTATAATAGTAACTATATTTATACGGCACTGATAATTTTATGTCTGTATTTAATTATGTTAATTAAAAGCTCGGTTACGGAAGTGTCTTATTTATTAACCTAATTATAATCTAATAAGTTAAATGGAAGATTTAATATTATGTTTTTGCAGATGATTTTCAACTTTGTGCTTTCTGGTAAAAATAAAATCCCGTTAAAAAACAGTTGAAAAATTAACAAAAGACAGGAAAAGTGAAATTAATAAAAATGATTCGCTTTTGCTTTTGTTGCGCGGGAACCGTTACGGACGCGTCTTCAATATCGCAGGAAACGGAAACGTATCCCAACAGGTTTTTAACGATTTAATTTTCGCAGTTTTTTTAAATATTTTGCTTTTTTTAACGTTTTCGATTTATATTCGTTTTTTGAGAGTTCTCTATTCTAACGGTATGTTGCAGCATGTCTTAAAAAACTTTTATCTTTATCATCAAAAGGTATGTTTTTAGTTTGGGTAAAAGAGGAAGTAGTAGGTAAAGGTATGTTTCGGAGATGGAACCGAGATGAAACAGTTTTAGAGCGAGGTTCGTTGTTAGTTATGTTGTAACAATAAATCTAATGTTCCCCAGTATTAGCTACATGGCAATTTGTAAATATTCAATCGTTAACAAAAGGATTCAATTTTCTCAGAGGTTTTAAGAGATTTAGTCTTACTATAAATACAAATACCTAATTAGAGGATCGCAAGACGTTTAGCTCGGCAAGAGGAATTAATCTCAGGGTTTAGCAAGTTTCTGTAAGTACAAAGTTTGTTACAAATTTATACGAAATTATTCTTTTCCAAAACAAAATCTTTTCGCTTTTCATAGATTAAATAATCTAATTAAGCTATCGGAACTATTATAATGGATGATATTGTCACTAGGAGGCACACGAAGACTAGGCTAATATAAAGTTATGAAGCATAAGGATCGCCAAATTTAGGAGCAAAGTAGTCGCCGTGGCAGAAATCAGTTAGGATATCATCATTATGAACACAAACATGTACAAACCTTTAGCATGCAGCATTTTGAGGTGATCTACAGTGAGCTGCAGTATCTCGGCCTTCTCTAGTTTCGCGCTGCCCTGCTTCTCGCAGGCGGCGGGCACGAGCCGCTTCAGCTCCGTCAGCGAGGTGTTGATGCGGTCGCGGCGCTTCTTCTCGATGACGCCGCGACGCCGCTTGCGAGTCAGCAGCTGGCAGGAGTCGCCGCCGCCGCCGGGGGAGCTATGGAGAACAGATCTTGTAAGTACACGATGATTTTAGAGGTAAGTTGAGATCGTCTGAGCAGTTTGGTGTTTTTAAGAAAGGATGTAGAAGAAGAAAAAGAAGACGAAGAAGATTTAGAAGTGAAGACTCAGAAGTGATGTTTTAGTTGAAAGCTCTCGTATATGTTTTTGGTCTTATCTTTGGTCGTAAGGGTTTCATCAAGTTTTTTTTATATTTTGTGCAGTTACGAGAGTATATGAAATAATTGTTGAGAGAGAATACACCAAAGTTCCAATTCATGTAGAATACAGTAAACTCTACAGCCGACCCTTTAAAACATTTACACAATATCAGTAACATTGTAACCGACATTGCGAGGTTTTAACTTTGACATTGTTACAATACCTTTTGTAATTATTACTCAGCCTATATAACAGTGCTACGCGTCAATTGAACTTGGTTATTGCGTAGCAGTTGCTACGCACGTAGCGCTCGGTTACGCGTTGTTGTTTCTACGTAGTATTGCGTATTTGCATTCTTATTGGAATCTTTTTAAAGAATGTAAACTAACGTAGTGCCTAAAAATTTAATTATATTAACTGATTTTATGTTAAATATGCGTAAGTAAATATAACAACATGCATATTTTTACTATCTGTTAATCTTCATTAAATATTGAAAGTGTTACATGTAAACACAGATTAATTTGGAATCTAAACATAAAGGCCTCATGTTAATCCAGTGCTTCGTTAGTGAGGTACTAATTGGATGTTATGTCAGTAAATCAGAGGCGAAATTCGCGGCACACCAGAACTTGAGTGACGTCAACGTCACGTGACTCTTGTGGTGACGACACATGATTAATATTTTAGGTTATATCGTCATATTAATGTAAGCTTTTATTTTTATGACCTGGTTTGTTATATTAGTCTAGTTAAGTTTG
Organism: Trichoplusia ni; assembly: GCF_003590095.1. Classification (NCBI taxonomy): domain Eukaryota; kingdom Metazoa; phylum Arthropoda; class Insecta; order Lepidoptera; family Noctuidae; genus Trichoplusia; species Trichoplusia ni. The sequence continues at coordinate 2,855,648 of NC_039492.1, forward strand.
CAATTCCGTGGGAGGTTTGGTTTGTTAGTCGTTTATTTTTTATTGACTAGCAGTCAACAACGATTTCTGTTTCTCCTTAATGATTTTCATATTTTAAATAATTAAATGTTCCAATGTCATCTCTAGATACAACAAAACTTCCACAAAAGCTTGTAACAGACATGTAAAAAAATATAATTCTTTGAAATTGTTACATTTATTATTTATTTCTTGGAAAGCGTAGGCAGGATTAATTTGAAACACGTCGCTTTGTATTTCTTAATTATAAATCATGTTTATGTTAAAGCTGAAATTTGTTGATTTAAATTAATCTTGTTCGCGTTACTAGGAGGATGTTTGGCTGCTTTATTATGATTTAAAATTACCTATATTTGTACTAGTCATATTATTTGCCCTATTTGTGTGCCTCGTGTGAATAGTCGATTAGTTCTTACTTTCTGTTTTCAAGAGACACATTGCAACATAGCTTATAGGAGATGATTGGGTCTAGAACCAGTCGTGCATCTCCGATTGGACCTGAATATATTTTTCTGCGATAATTCATCAGTTATCATTACTCACGTGGCATCCTTACTGCTCTCCTCGGAGAAGGCATCGTCCTCGCTCTCGGAGTGGGCTCTCTTGGCCCGCTGCGCAGGCGCAGGCTGGGTCGGAGCGGGTGCTGGTGGGCCCCAGCCGTAACCCCACTGGGTCCCCTGGCCTTGCAGGGGAGGCCCTGACTGCTCCATGTGGCGGTGATGGTACTCCATTATTCACAATTATTATTTATCACTTGTGTCTTTAATTAATATTATTCACTTTAATGGTTGTGGGTCTGGGTCATGCACTAATTATCACTTTCGTCGATGTTGTCGGAAACTCAGTTTATCTGGAGATGTTGGTGTGCGCAGGTCGTCGGTCACGTGCGCGCGCGCTGCCCGACTGGCGCGGAGTGTGCCGCCCCGTGTCGCCTCGTGGCGCCTCGTGCCCGCGCGCCGCCCTCGGCGACCCACCCTATCCGAACACTGCAAGAAATACAAAAAAAACATTTACCTTTGATTTATGCGACTTTAGACTTTAACAACTAGACATAAACATTTCTAGAGGGTGGTATTAATAATTGTAATTCGTTGAACAAGGAATTTTGGAGATGCGGTTATGTTGTTCCATTTTATGCAGTATGTAATGCGAATAGGGTAGATACGACCGCGTTTTTGGGTCAGATAGCAATATTAAAATTCATAAAAAGTTAACTCACTTCGCTTGAAGTAAAATGTTGTTTGAAATCGTAGCGTAAGGTTCAAAATGACTTGGATTGGTAAATTTAGGGAGTATCAATGAGCCGCGTGGCGGGCGCACGGTGGGAAAATGCAGACAATTAGGTAACGCAATTTATTTGCCGGAATATTGGTGTGAATGTGTTCTCATGTGGGGGAGAGACCGCGTCGGCTGAGAAGCGTGGGACGATGGCACGAGGATTAGCTAGTGGAGAACATTAGTGTACGAGTGCCGGATTATGAAAGTGAAATAGCTTGCAAATATTTTTTATTATTGTTAGGGGACTTTTTGAGTGCGTTTTATATATACTTAAGTAGCTACTGACTTCAGAGTTACATAAAAGCGAAAGCGCACTCAAAAAGCATTCAATTCTTTAGCTTTTACTTTTAGATAGCTCTCGAAGTAAAATAAATCTTTAGTATCGAGATCCATGTAGACTACATACTGACTTTATCCAACACCACCAGAATAATTGAAACAATACAATAACCTGTGTTAGCTAATACATGCGTAATGACCGACTTCCGAGCTGTCGCGTGCCGGCCGCAATCACTGTACACTCCTTACATCATACTGTCATTTATACAGTCTTTATTTCAAAGCATTAAGGTCGACATTACGTTGTGTCCAGGTTTGTAGGTATCAGTGTATCGGGCACACGTCGGACGTCGCCAGCAGACGCGCGACACGAGACTCCAGGGTGACAGCACGCGCGGCACGCACGACCCGCACGACCCGCGCAACACGCTCGGACCTGCACTTTCAGTAATCATATAGGTCAGTGTACCAATGTCAAGAAAATCTTAGATGTAGCACTCAAATAATCGGTAATGTTTTGCCCAAAAAGGCAGGGAGATTTCAAAACATACTGAGTGAGTTCTGATGACGATATTTTAATGGTATGACCACCAGCGGACAATTTTTTTAACACCTTTATCATCTAATAATAATAAAAAAAAATCGAGATAGTCTTCATTTTGATCGATGTTCTGCCAACATGGATTACTGGAAAGCAAAACATAAACCCCTTTTTTACCCGGGGAAATCCTCATGGACTTTCTCTGCGCCGAGAAAAGCGGAGAGGTATGCCTATACTTTTACCGGCTAAAACCACCACAGTGCTTCACCCTTCCCTTAGACCTGAGACCATGGGAATTCATACGCTATGTAGAATATACAAAGTATATTCCTGTGCTTCACTCCCGCAGCCAGCCGTTTCCCATCTCCGTCGAGCTAGGCTTTTAATCCACGCTGAAGTTTGGTAACACCTCCAAATTGAATTTGTGTTGTAATTTGTTTCATGACCTTGTCCCGGGCTCTCTGTAATTAAGCAATGCTGTATTAATTACTGTTTGTATATCGACGATTTGAAACTACAAATATTTTGTACTTGAAATAAGGTTTCGTGTGAACTTCAAATGCTTAACTGAACGTATATATTTTAAATTAATTAAATTTATTTGCTTTTTGTCATGTTTTGTTATTAGAGGTAAACGATGAATAGCTACAAGGTGGAATCGTATTTTAATAGCACAGACGAAAAACTACGCAAGGAATCGCGGTTCTTGTCCAAGTTGCTCATCGACAGTCTTTCTTCCGTCTTTCCTGTCACTTTTGGACCCAGTAACTAACTCAGCCTTTCAGACCGCCATTACTTAATGAGAACTCTGAAATCTATGATCACCCACTGAGATGACTGAAAAGAATAACAAGGAAGAAAGTAGGGAGCCTTATTAAAAAAAAACTCGAATATAATATCTTAAATAACTCTTAGAAATGACAAACTGAAGTTTAAGAGATCAATAACGGAATGCCTAGCTACGTCACTCCAGTCATTCATGAAAATGTGTGATTTAACTTAAGATGAAAAGTAATGGTCGATGTTTGACGAGCTTGGGTTTTGAGTGGCCATCATGACGAGATGAGATTAGCGTCGTAATGTTTATGATAATATTAATGTTGTTCGATACCATAATGTAATATACTAGCCCTTAAATCGATGATCTTTATTAATGTCGACAGTTATTGATGGGTATGTTATTATTAGCAAACGTTATACATTCAAAACCTTTCTAAAATTTTAGTGCTTTCAACAACACAAACACTCTTACTAATAATCTTCTAAACAAGAAATATAATATCAATAAAAAACAAAAATTTAACCTTTATTATTTCTGATTACGTTTTGTATAAAAATCTAATTGATATCATAATTGGCGAAAGTAGCAAATATCTCTCAGAAATGTTAAAAGCACTAATACAAGAATAGAATAATTCATTAAAATCAAGAACATTATACGAGTGTGTTCAGACAAATTCTCGTATTATTATATTCCTAATGACTATTGTAAAGAACATTGAACTATTAGTTTCTAGTCTGAACTGTGTCTGTGGCGTGGGAGTGATGCTACATGCAGACGAGACACGGTCTAAGCAGATTATTATTTGCAATATTATCACGTTTTGCAAATTGACGCGCTTGAACTGCTGACGAAAGATACATATTTGATTGTTTCAAAGTGGTGTCAATTTATGATAGAGTTGGAGCATTAAAAAAAACTTTTTTTGTTTAAATTGAAAAATGACTTTGTCTTAGTAAAGTAACAGATTATACTTTTTTTAAGGAGAAGCATATTTAAGTAGGGAAGATAAAAACATGAGGTATTTTTAGGTACATAAATGGAATTTAGGACTGACTGTTGTGGCATAATATGGGACTAGCTTGTGACCTGCTATAGGCCGAATTGATTGATTTACATTTTGCAGGGGTATCCCATTCAAAACAAAAATCACCGCAAAGATTAGTAAAATTATAAATAAGATTACTTTTAATCCATTCAAACCGCCGCGCGCCGCCGAGCCGCCTTCACAGCATGCACTGTAATAAGGGGAGATTACTCTTCTCAACCAAGAGCGTGATACAAGAGACTCAACAAGGCTCTTTACGTTTTTTATTAAAATCGGCAACAGTCGAGAGCCTTGCGACTTTAATAATCCTAGCCATGTACTACCTGTTTAAGTAAAACAGATACAATAGCGGGAGCGAGATAGCTAGCTAAACTTCGTAGAGCGGTGTCTCGCTCTTACTGCGACAAACTTACTTTGAGGTATGGTGGTAAGCCTCTTGATCAGATTAACTATTCCGCGTCGAGTAGTCATCGCGAAATGTATTGTGTTCATAATCCGTTTAGAAAGATGCTAAAAAAGTTCGCTTTGTAGCATTTTCGTGTTGTCAAGTACGTATGAACTATAAAGGCTTGGTGACGCTTTTGACTGTGAAATAGGATTCTTTGACAGTCTATGATACTAGAAGAATACTCCTTTTTGTCTATTTTTTTAATACATTTAATGTACAATGCATCGTTTTTGATGTTAAATCAAGTTTGTGTTAGTATCATTCCTTAAATATTCTAGTGCACATTTTTAAATTTGAATGTTTTGACCAAAAAGTTTGCAACAATTATTATACCATACGGTAGCTAGCTCTTGTAACATGTGACATTATCAACTAAACCTCATTTAGCACCAGCTCACTTAACTTATATGCCACTCTTCTGTAAACATGAATGAAGTCTCATTCGCGTTGTTAACTTTAGTATAATTATAGTCTTAATAAATAACGTCATACCCATTTCTACCAGTATTTCCGACCTAGTTCGGCCTGTTCAGCTCACCCCACCGTTATGAGTATTAGAATTATTCTGTGACGTCTTTCCGTAGACGTGGATTGTTTACTAACACGATAAACGCACTGGAAATAAACTGCTGTCACTAATAAACTGTCTCGTGACGGAGTTCAAGGTATAACGTGTTCTAATAAAAACTGGTTTGATGTAGACCAATCTAGAATAATCTAGATCTTAAGAATTACTTTTTATTAGAAGGGTTATTTGATGACCTTGACCTTTAAAGGCTCTAAATTCAATTTCGGTTAAGATATGGCTGTAAAAAAAAATCTATCTTCAATTTATTGAACAAAAAATACATCTTTCATTTACAAAGTAGACGGCAGCCTTGAATAATTTAACCGAAACAAAATACAAAAAAATAACCTTTTTTTCTAAAAGAAAGTTTATTTAAGCGTCTTCTGGACTAGACGTAAAAGGTGTTTCAATAAGTCAGGACGGGATATTTTATTCTTTAGTAAATACTTCACTTTGACATTTAACAAGAAGCTTTGATCCTATTGAAGTTAAAACGAGCGGCTATTTTTACCGCAAGTCCGATAACTGGCGGTGAAGTCCTACGCCTGAGGCTTTATACCTACATTAAGTATCTAGAAAAATATAAAACACTGGGAACTATATACATATTTACGTAAATATTGTAGGATCTTAACCTCCTTAGTTATGAGTTTGCAGATCTGCGGTCCTGCATAATTTAATAATTAGTGCCAATCAGCAGTATTGTGACCTTCGTAGGTGAGAGATGCCGCTTTACACCACTTTAAGAGAAATGGGCTTGCCTAATGACTACCAACATTTTCGTAAAAAAAAAACGTAAGTAAGTTTTTAAAACGGAATTAAAATTGATAACAGATCGACCTATCTATAGTTAAGGTAACGCAAATACGCAATACCTAACAGTAAAATAATCTCAGATTAGTTATCCAAAGATATCAAATTATACACAAGTTCGAAAGGATAGTCATATATTAAAATGTACCCACGAAGTCGATCATGTGTCTATAATTCTAGAGACGCCCATTGTTACATCCAAAAAATCACGGCAAAAACCATGAGAGCGGTTTTTTTAGTATCACTACGAGTATTAACCCGTTTTTTGTAGGTCCGTGGGTCCATGGGACTTTCTGACAGGTGCTAGTCGGGTATTGTGCGGCCATTGTCATACGCGGGATAGACTGTGTTCTGTCATTGATGAGACTTTGATGCAGTCAGGTCTGTTTGAACTACGGTATATTTTCTTAGCCGTGTTTGTTTGTGGTTTCAAGTTGTTTATAAACTTTAGAACTAATATTCTTGGTTGGAAGCTACTTAAAGGTCGGAAGCACTGCGAAAACATCACTGTGAGAAAAACGTATTTTACAATGATTAGATTATTATGAAAAAACTTAGTTTCATAAAAATACACGCAGCTTAAACGCATGCTTGAAAATAGATGGTTAAATAATCCTAACCTTGAGTAATACATTCAACAAATAAGTTATTCCGAATGTTCCTTTGCACGGAAGCTATTCACGATAAAATACATGTAAATAGAGTAATACTAGTGATTCTATTAATATTATAAATATTTCGTAACATTTCCTTACATAAATCTGATAAGACTCATCAGTAACAAATTACCTTTCGTGATTCTAAAGCATAAGGTTATAGTTGAGGGGAGCAATTTGTAACTTCGTATAAAAATAGTCCACCGTGAAACATTCAGTTGGTAAGGGCTGTTGTTGTTTCTAATTGTTGATTTACATAATTACGGTAGCCATTTGGTCGTTATAAATCCTATTTATAACTTACTTGACAGATAATTTGCTTTATATGCGTCATCATGACTGAATGCTTTTACCAAGTTATATAGCAGAAGATGGTTTATGCTCAGACTGACGAAAGTGACTTAGAAATGAAACGACTTTTACGGATTTTATCGCGGTTTAATTTTTGGTTTTAGTTCCCGACGTTTCGACACCTTTGCAGGTATCATGGTCCCGGGCAGACTGAGATGGTGTTCGTCTTGACAGAAGATGTTGCTCGTTCTACCTTCATATTTTTAATTAATTATTTATGGTCCGACCTACGCAGTATGAGCTCACTGTGTCGTGATGTCTTGCAGCGCTGCTCTTGGGTTTAGCTTTGAGTTTTTGTATTATTGGGTCCCAAGTAGGTGATATCTTCCAGCCATCTTCTCTATTGAAATTAGGGTGTTTTTTAATCTCAATAGCCTCGCGAAACATCCTTGGTAGGAATTTGGATTCTTTAGCGAGGATCTGTGGTTGATCAAATCTAATATAATGGCTGGAGCCTTCAGCATGTTCGGCGACTGCAGACTTCGTTGAGCGGCGGTGTTTGACGTCAGCTATGTGTTCTTTTACGCGGGTCCCTATGCTTCGTTTAGTTTGACCGATATAAGAGAGGCCGCAGTCACAATCTAGTTTGTATACTCCTGCATCTTGTAGAGGTATGTGACACTTGACAGATGGTAGGGACTGGCTAATCTTCTTGGGCGGCTTGAAGTATGTTTTAATTGAAGCTCGCTTCAGGATGTAACCAATCTTGTCAGTGACTCCTCGGACGTATGGTAGTACAGCAGGCAAACGATCAACTGTGGCTGGCTTCACTCGGTTTCTGTGACGGGGCCGTGGAACTTGGAGCTTGTTGTCTCGCAGTACTTGCTTGACGTGTTGAAGCTCAGCGGCAAGGTGTCTGTCATCACAGAGTCCGTGTGCTCTCTGAAACAAAGATTTTCCCACGGTAGCTAACTGTTTAGGGTGGTGGTGAGATTCACCGTTTAAGTACCGACACCGTTTAAGTGACACGCTCAAAGTTCCGACAAAGTGTACGTAAGTGATTTACGGAAGTAATGTCGGGACTAGTTGCTAGTATATTCGCATAACAAGGTCTTATGTTGTGCAAGATTATATCGAGTTTATCGACTTCACTCATTGGTTTGCTAAGACGAGAAAACATGCCTTCCATAATTGCTAAGTAAATAGTTATGTTTTCGGCATTACCCTGAGAACGATTACGGATTTCCGACAACATACGGTAATCGTAATCCACGATATCAAAATCGTCCTTAAGTAACACTAACAATTCATCCCAAGAGTTTACATGAGATTTGACACTACGGAACCAATGCAGCGCATCTCCAGTAAAAATCTCTGTTGCCGCATTCATCATTTTGGTATCAGAGACCTCTTTAGCGGTTCGGAATTCATTTAAGCGCTGTATAAAGGCACGCACACATGTTTTCCCGTCATATTTTAATTTAGAAATATCAGAGGATAAGCCACGGTCACAGGTGACGGCGATTTTTGTTATCCCTTCTGCCAAACTATCTACTTTAGAAGCCGTTACGCCCTCGACTGAAGGCCCGGATGATTTTAATATATCAGCAAAATGCGATGATAAGGTATTATATGTTGATTTTAAATTATTTAATAACTTGTTATGCTCAGGTGTAAGTGGAGGGACAATACGCTGTAATCTATAATGTAAATGGTGTAATAAACTTTGTGTTCTATCAACCAATGATTTTTGTGTATCTGACTTAAGTAGCGTTATATTATTTTTAACTTTTTCTAGGGTCTCAGCAAATCCATTACAATCTTCTACAAAGTCTAAACAGGATTCATAAATATCCTCAGGTGGATATTTTTGTGTTAATCTAGTGATTTGACGACGGAGCTCTGTAACATTATCCACCGGTACCTCACCTCGAATAGTGACCTCATAAAGCAGTTCAGATTTTTGTAGTAATAAAAATTTAATTGGAAAAGCCATTTTACAAAACGCTGGGTATGTTGTACAATAAAGTAAAACAAAATTACAAGCTTATGGCTACCAAGTAAAGCGAGGTAACATTCAAAATCAGCTTAAATACAAGTAATTTCCATTTAATATTTGAATAAGGAGGTAGTTAAGTACAGCAACATATACAATAAATTAAAAAAAAAACAAAAAAAATCGAGGAAGGAAAGAAAAATAACACAAGGACCCAGTACAATCACAAACACCAACTATAATACTACCACACCAAAGAATGCCTAATAGCTACAAACCAAATACGTTGGACCGACCTTTGACCTTTAGAAAACCACGTTTCTGGGCGCCACTGTCACGTTCCTTTTTATCTTTCAGGATTATAAAATGAAACGATCGCAAGTAAAAATAAAAATTAAACTATATTTAAAATGTTCGCATAAACTTAACAGTAACCTAGGTAAATACGTAATGAGAGGGCAATGAGTAAGGCCGGTACAAAGGTCGGACCACGTAGAAGGTTGCGAACACCGCACTCTCCTGTTTGGTGTCAGTCGGGGGTGTCGGGATGGCCTCGGCGACAGTCAGTCAGCGGAGCAATGCAGGATGCAGTTCCATCAGCCAGCTTCAGCACAGGTCTTCAACCGCTTAGAAGTCCCTGGAACCGTCGTTCCAAAATAGCATTAGGAGCTTATATTGTTAAGCCACCCTTGCAAGCCTTCACCACCTTACAGAAAGAGGTTGGCATCTACTAGAAGGCTAGTCTAGGTTCAGTAGGTAACAAGAAGGAAAATAGTACGCAAGCGAAAATGCACTAATGATAATAAGAATTAGTAAAAGAAAGTAAGAAGTCTAAAATATCTGGTGTTGGCGATAGTTTACATTATCAGCTGATACCTTTTTTTTTTTACAAATGTGGGTATCATGGTGATGCCAAAAATAGCTGTTATAAGCGGACCAAAGCGAGCAATGTTACAAGAACAGTATGTACAATGAGTTGAAAACAAATAGCGTTTTCTTAAGCGGCGGTGGCGACACACATTATTGAAGACAACCCATAATTATAATAAATTGTACAACTTACCCAGTACGGGACGAACTAACACTAAATCACTTGTATATTCAAGTATTCTAATATTTATTAATAATTTTAAGCCTTGATAGGGTGCAAGGTGAATATGAGCCACTAGCAAAATCAGTACAGTGTGAGAATTAATACGAGGGCGTACGCGGCAGGGTGCCGTACAGAGCACTAGTAGATGTCGTTCCTCGACAGCTGATCGAGCGGCACTGGCGGCGGCGCCGGCGCACGGCAAAGTGCGCGCGCGCCCCACGCAGGTGATAGGAATATTCCATAAATATAAAACAGCGCGCGGTATCAAGTTGTCGTGTTAGTCTGTTCGTATTTTTCTTCAGATTATTAAATTTTAGATTTTATTATTATATTTTATAAATTGTGTAATAGTTTTAAGGAAATGTATGTATATTGTGACAATCTGTATGGGTCTTTTTGCGATACACGGTGTGACTTATGGTCTGATCAGGATTCCGTTTAACTAATATGTCTAGGAAGGCAAGAGATTTGTTATCCTCCAACTCCATAGTGAATTGAATTTTGTTATTTATGGAGTTGAGATGTTTTAAAAATGCATTTACTTGGTTAGATGGTAAAATTGTGAAAGTGTCATCTACGTACCGTTTATAAAACCTGGGAGTGAAAGGAGCTGTTTTTAAGGCTGTCTCCTCGAAGTCTTCCATGAATATATCAGCGACTACAGGGGATACAGGCGAGCCCATCGCTACACCATCTACTTGTACATAGAAATGATTGTTCCACAGCAGGTAGCCAGATGTGAGGCAGTGTTCTAAGAGTTCTGCATATGCTAGAGGTAAGTTGTTCTCTGCTAGCTTCTTGGAGACAATTTCAATGCAATCCTTAACTGGTAGGCATGTAATGTTAAACGGTGAATCTCACCACCACCCTAAACAGTTAGCTACCGTGGGAAAATCTTTGTTTCAGAGAGCACACGGACTCTGTGATGACAGACACCTTGCCGCTGAGCTTCAACACGTCAAGCAAGTACTGCGAGACAACAAGCTCCAAGTTCCACGGCCCCGTCACAGAAACCGAGTGAAGCCAGCCACAGTTGATCGTTTGCCTGCTGTACTACCATACGTCCGAGGAGTCACTGACAAGATTGGTTACATCCTGAAGCGAGCTTCAATTAAAACATACTTCAAGCCGCCCAAGAAGATTAGCCAGTCCCTACCATCTGTCAAGTGTCACATACCTCTACAAGATGCAGGAGTATACAAACTAGATTGTGACTGCGGCCTCTCTTATATCGGTCAAACTAAACGAAGCATAGGGACCCGCGTAAAAGAACACATAGCTGACGTCAAACACCGCCGCTCAACGAAGTCTGCAGTCGCCGAACATGCTGAAGGCTCCAGCCATTATATTAGATTTGATCAACCACAGATCCTCGCTAAAGAATCCAAATTCCTACCAAGGATGTTTCGCGAGGCTATTGAGATTAAAAAACACCCTAATTTCAATAGAGAAGATGGCTGGAAGATATCACCTACTTGGGACCCAATAATACAAAAACTCAAAGCTAAACCCAAGAGCAGCGCTGCAAGACATCACGACACAGTGAGCTCATACTGCGTAGGTCGGACCATAAATAATTAATTAAAAATATGAAGGTAGAACGAGCAACATCTTCTGTCAAGACGAACACCATCTCAGTCTGCCCGGGACCATGATACCTGCAAAGGTGTCGAAACGTCGGGAACTAAAACCAAAAATTAAACCGCGATAAAATCCGTAAAAGTCGTTTCATTTCAATGTCTAACATTCGCGTAAACCTAAGAAAGTGACTTAATTCATCTGTACTTGGGTACCTTTTATCATTAAAATGATGCTTGAAGTTTCTAAACAACTCAAGCTCACATAATCAATTTTATAAATAATCACATCTTCACCGACGCTGTGATTATTTGACTTTCTTTAATTTTCTTCTTTTCTCGGACTAGACTTGAAGGCAGAACACTGGGTGCTGTGTCGCAACAGGACTGCGTATGTCCAGCAGAGAACAATGATAAAGTGAATTGATTGAATGAACTTCTTCAATAGTAATAAATTAGAATAAAAGAGTATTTTGAAACATAAAAATAAAGCAATGGCATTAATTACATGTAGAATATTTGAAATTATTATGCAATACCAGTTTAAAGGAAAATCATACGTATAGGTACTAGGTAGGTACTAACCCAGCCGGTGTAGCGGATATATCAATGTGAAAAGAGACACATGTCTTAGAAGATATTATTAGTATTGCCAAAAATATCTCAATTTCTTTTCAGATTGATATTATTCTATACCGTTTTGTTATGAAACAATCGTAATACGGAAATTGTTTCTGAAACATCCTTTTGTAACATTGTCTTCATATATCTTCTGAGATATATTTTTTCTGCTTTGTTAGCTGAACAAAATGTCTATCTTACTGAATAGGTAGGTTTATGTATTTTAGCAAATACAAAATTATTACTAATTGCAAAAGGATTAGGACAATTTTTTTTTCATTTATTTTGTGTTGTTTTTTTTTTGTCAAAGAAATATCTATGTGAGAAATAAATCGATTTTTATTTTTTGTACTCCGTCATCATGCCTATGTTTCCATGTATTTCTGGAGGTTTAACGGTAGTGTTTGCGATATACCTGACAAGAAATAGTAGATCTGGCATGGCAAAGATGTTTATCGAGTTGGTAAACTTCAGAAATGAGAAATGAGATTTTTTTTCTTTGTATAGAATGTAGGTATTGCAATAAGCTTCTAACATAAGTTCAAGGTATAACCTGTATAACCTTGCACATTCTACCTTTTGCCATAAAATGCCGTAGTACAAAATGACATGGTACGTGTTGCATTAGAAACCGAAAAATAATATATGTGTATATAACTATCACCATATTGATTTATGTCAAAAAAAGATTGGAAAGTATTCTTAAATGCGAAATCTGTGTAAGATATATAATACGATAATAGCTAGTACACATTTTACTTATCGACTAATAAGTAAGATTGATGATTGTAGAGAACCCTAAGTCATGCCGCAATCTCAGGAAATTTGTTTTCGCGACATTTGTTGTCGTTGACCCGAAGTTAATCTGTTTACTAGCTAGTTTAACGCACCTTATGTGATACAATACTCCTTTCCTTTCATTACTCTAATACCTCTATATCACAGCCGCTACAACCCCAATACAATACCGATCAGTCAAAAACATCAAAATTTACTAAACCAATACAATTTATTATAAAAACCACTTGTTTACCGTATACAATTACAACAACATTACCAGTACATCGCCAACCAAGTTATGACTACGCAATAAGGTTGAATGTCGCTTAAATTGCACGTATTTATAAGTTTGTATGCTGGTTAGTTCCCGTGTGAATACGAGCGAGGGTGGTGTTGGCGCCCACCGTGGGGCAATTAAACTTAAAGTTACCAATGTAAGCAGGCAGTTGATATTCACTGAGTTAGTTAAACATGCCCACTGAGATCGGCTAACTTCAAACAACTTGGATGATGTATCACCTATTTATTTATAAACGACGTTTGACTTCTGGAACTTTCTATTTTTGGAGTTTAGAATATGAGAGAAACATCTACAAACTGACATAGCTTTGTACAGGAAATTTCCTAATAAGAAAAAGAGTCAAAGGTCACTGATGACGATACTTCAATAATCACAAAACTCTTAACGACAAAAATAATTACAAAAACTAATTTGAGATATCTATAAATAACACAACTTTTTTCTAAATAAGTTTTAATTATTTTGATTGACTGAAGAGGAAATTCGGCACTTAACATTGAGGCTGAGTTACAAGTACTCGTAGATGGATTAATAATAATCTTGTCTTGCTTACTTTATATTTTTATGAGTCAGCCAGCCGAGCTCAGCTCCCTCGCAACCTATTTATACCTCGTCAAGGGGTACACTTTATGATACGTGTACCTTTATATTAAGCCTCCTTCTGTGCTATACATAAGTGATGTTTGCACCCCTGTAGCTTCTTGACAAATCGTAGAAATTTATCAATTTATCTTAAGCGATGCCAAGAAAATATTACGCCTGAAAAAAAAAATTATGTTCCAAACTTTTCGTTTATTTTCAATCACCTTTAATTCAACTTATGACCTGCACGCTTCATTAACCATCACCGCATAATATTATGACGTAGGAACATGATAGTTTGGCGGCCCCTACAGGCGAGTGTCAAGTGAGCGTCGCGTGCGCAGCGTGTGAGTGCGCGCGCGCCGCCGGTCGCACGCGCCGCCGACTGCGCGCGGAACTCAACACGCCTGGTACGATCAGCTACAGAAGGAGCTGAAAACTAGGAGGTTTTGAAAGCAATAATACTGAATATAATCATACCTATGTTATGTGTAATAAGGTAACAAAATAAGTTTTACACCATGTATGGTATAAATGTAAAATATACTTAAAACCTATTTAATTATACGCAGCTGGTGACCAAGAGCATTACGAAAAGCTTACAGTAAGCCTTCAGAATTTAAAAAGAAATACCTTAGTACTCTTCTATATAGCTACATGCCACTGAAAAGTACCGGCACTTAGTAAATTGAATTGTGAGCCTTTTGTTGCCGACTGTACCTACATGTTATCGTTCCGGATACAAGTTTGATTTGGGGGGTTCGAGAGCGATTGAATCGTTCTACTGTTTCATAAAATATAAATTTGATAGATGAATTGGATTGAGTATTGTAGATATTTCTGAACTGCGGGCGGTAAAATAAAGAGTTGGAAATCTTTGAAGAGTAGAATTAAACAAGTAATTAAAATGTTGATAAGTGTTTTGTGTTGAAATTAATTAATAAGGCAAAATGACTGTATCCTAAATGATTGCATGATCTTGAACAGATATAGCAATATAAACAAATCCGCAACTATAGGTATAACCGTTTTATTTATACATCCTGGTGATGGAAGGACGGACAGCGGAGTCTCAATAATAGAGGTCCATTTTACCTTTGCGTACTATACCCTAAGAACACAAGTTGATCTTCCAACTTCATCACACTTCTAGATAACGCCAACTTATCATACGAATCAAAACTTGTATTGTATATATATATATGCTCAACATACGGATGTATTTCTAAATACATGCGTAATATTGACAAATTACACACAAATGGTCGTGGTCATCACTCAAACTCTTTGTCCTGGGTGAGAATCGAATCACTTATTTGAACACTAAGGAGCAAGTCAGTTTCAAAATAGTGAAGTTTATACTTGAAATAATGTCAGACGGAACTTACAGCGCTATCTGTCGTAAAATGTCAGAACTAACTTTGCAAAATGTAGCCATTACCGCTCTCTAGCGGCTAAACGTGAAACTTCTATCACGAGTAGCGTCCTTAACGGTATGAGTGTCCTGTGGTTCTACTGTCAATTGAATACTCGTATGCTTTTAAATGTCTCCTTAAAAAAAACTACTCTCGCATTAAGGATAAAATCCCAGTGTCGCAAAACTTTCAAGTCACATGCAGAAAGATACACAGATTCAAAAGTAGCAATAGAAAATCATACAAACACTCCGCAACACTTGGGTTCGGCGTGGTGAAACCTGCTGTTTTACTTTTGGTTGAATAAATATACGAAAATTCCTTGATTTCAGTGATTTTTATTCTTACAAAATGCTTATAACTAGGTAAATATTATGTACAATAAATAACAATTTGCTCGCGCTTCTTCTAGAGCTTTATAATACATTCATTTGTCGTGGCTGGAGCGGGAGTCAGGGTCGGAGGCCAGGTCGCGGTGCTCGTTCATTTCCATCTCGAAGTCGTCCACCGCCATAGGGGTGTCTGGAATATAAGTCAAATTTCAATTAAAATGTTGAGAGGGAAGATAACGGATTTGTGTATTCTTTTGTACACTGCGGGATTTAATCATCGTTTTCTTTTTTACACTACTATATTTGGTTGTTTTTCTACATATTTATTTCTTAAAGATTCATTGATACATACGATAAAGTGTGGTAGGTTAGTCAGTAGTCTACAAGTTTTCTGTACAAACATCTAGGGGTTTTAAAACACGAGCGATTAGAGTTGATTGTTTGATGTGATGGGTAAGGTACGCACCCAGATGGTCGAGCGTGACGCCCATGGCGGCCCGCAGCGCGCGGCGCGGCGCCACGTGGCGGGGCGGCACGCGCGCCAGCATGGAGCGCAGCGCGGCGGCGGCCTGGCGCGCCAGCTCGCGCTCGGCGGCGGCGGCGCGCGGCAGCAGCGCCAGGTGCGGCGGCGGCGGCGCGGCCAGGCGCGCGGCCTGCTCGTGCTGCAGGCGCGCCAGCAGCGTCCACGTGTGCCGCAGCGCGCCGCCGATGCCGAAGTCCTGCTGCGACGCCGACACCTCCTCCTCGATGTCGTTCAGGTACTCCACGTCGATACCCAGCTCCGACAGGGTGCGCAGCTGGTCCAGGTCCACTTTCACGTTTGACAAGTCCTGACAAATATTTAATCAATATAAAACATTGATGTAGATAAATCCAATTCCCCTTTTCTACCAAATCCATAATGACATACATACATTTTCATAGCTAATCTGTTGTGCTTCCTGTTGTTTCTTGTCTGGGAACATTGCCTCCATATCGTATATGAGAGCCCACGGGGAATCCGGAGCGAAGCGTAACGGCTCTTCATTGTGTTGACCATTTTCATAGGCTGCAAAGAAATAGTTATATGTGAAATTACAGTTCATGCATTAGAAATTAACTACAGAAATAGATACCACAATTGTGATGTCAAATGTGTATGAGTCCGACTTTACAATTACACCGTAAATCCGTAAATAAGAACTAATCAAGTTACATAATAAAACAACTTACGTAATGTATGGTAGAGTAGATGCGACTCCTCCTTGGTGAGCGTCGCGAAGGTGCCGTCGTAAGAGGGCGCGTACGAACTGAACGGCCCGTAGTTCAGAGGCTTTACGCCTTTAGCTACGTTACGACGGTCCTCGCGCGGTACTGAACAAGAATAGAAATGATTTAGCCACTATGTGTTTGAAACTTTGCAGATAATCTCTAACCCTAAAGTATTTAGTGTTAGTATTCAAGATAAATATTGCATAATTTTACTAAATGTGACAAAAACAAAATGTAACACGGTGTATGCGTACAAACATACATTACTGTGCACTAAAACTTCTATAAAGGCTTACGTGCGATATTATATACATATTATGTTCCAACAGGAATGGTACGCGTAAAAATGGCTTGTCACCATACACAATATGTAGAATTACAACGGAGAGAACTTCACCTATTATTTGTCAATAAATTGGTTTTATACTTACTGTGTAAGGTCCCGTTGCCCTGCGTGAGCTTGCCGATGTACCGGCCGAGGGTCAGAGGCTTGTCCTCGCCGTTTCCGTCCACAGTGCCCGTCACCAGACACAGCGTGGTCTTGCCCTCCGAGTCCATGCGGGGAAACGCTACAGGGAATTATATTATCATTGAATTAAATAAAATAAACTTTTAGAGTTCGTTGCGTTGTTTGTTCAGTTTCTGGTTCCTGGAGTTTATCTGTGTTGTTTGCTAAAATAAGACCGTTGCAATTGTAAAGCAAGATAGAAACTATAGAGCGTAGAGTGCTCAGCGACAAAATAGTAGGTAAGATCGTCATAGTGGGCCCCCGAACACAATGCAAGCAGTGCTGACGACTGTTGGATTAAATGTGCTGGTGCGAGTAGGTAAATATTAAAAGATCATAACGTTCTATGTGATCTTAAAAATATCCATACTGTAATAATAAACCCTTGCTCCAGCGCAGTTAGCCTGCCTGGCAGCTGTCCCGTACCTTTCTTGGCGAGCCGGCGGCGGTGTTGCTCCCTCGCGGCCTCCATCTGCATCTTGCGGCAGTCGGCGGCGAGCGCGTCGTCGTTGTTCCCGTCGCTGGCGGCCTCGGCCTCGCTGCCGCCGCTCTTCAGCGGGCTGCTGCGCTTCAGCACCTTGTGCTGCACACACACACACACACTGCACCACAAGCCTCACGCAACTCTAGCCACTAGGCAACCGCTCAACAAACTTGACCACTCATGACAAAAACTTTTTGTTATGAACTGTTTTGACGACATTTCATCCAAATGATTCGTTGAAAGTTGAAACATTGACTAAATTCAAACTATACTTAAAGAAAATGAGACTTTAAAAATATGCTTGTCATATTTTTAAATGATAAATACGAATTTGATAATAAAATGTAAAGTGCGGCAAATCTCTTTTTTAAGAAATTTTGCAAAACAATAATTGCTCTCGTACTATTGTTTTAAAACAATCGACTATTACATTACAAGTTTAATGCCACAGCTGCCTCATTAAGTTAGTTTGCAATATGACTTTCAAATATGTCTCAATAACGTTATGTCCGACTCACATGTTTGTCCATGAGTGTGAAGTTTGTTGAGCCGCAGGTGTAAGTCATGCATATGCTCGGTCCAGCTCGTCCTATCTCACAGCACAACACAGACGCGTCAACCGACAGAAGCAAACAAAATGTCGCTAAACCTATGATACACGACTACGCTCCTATAAATCTATTAATATGGTCAAAGTGTCACCTTTCTGCCGTACGTCCTAAGAGGCTGCGATGCAAAAAGTCATTTTATCAACATGTTTAGTTCAACTTCAGAAAAATAAAATAAAAAAAGAAGGTAGTTTGAAGTTTTTTTTTCTCATTTTGATGTCAGTAAAACTTAAAGTTGTTTTTTTTTTGTGTTTGTGATCGTTACGTGGGGAATGTGCGCGTCTTTTTTATATATTTTGGTATCCTAAGAAAACAACAAAACA
Source organism: Trichoplusia ni (assembly GCF_003590095.1). Taxonomy (NCBI): domain Eukaryota; kingdom Metazoa; phylum Arthropoda; class Insecta; order Lepidoptera; family Noctuidae; genus Trichoplusia; species Trichoplusia ni. The sequence goes on from NC_039492.1 coordinate 2,874,240, forward strand.
AGATTGACCTCGCAAAATAAAGATACATTACTTTTTATGGGGAAAAATGTGAACGAACATAGAAAACATAAAGTAATAAAAAAACATTATAATGAATATCGATTAAGCATAAACATAAAAATACACAGCAGTAGTTTCACCAATACGCCAGCTGTACAGTGAATGCACCTTTCGTTTGCGAGGTCTGACGCGGGCGCTTGGCCTGCGTACTTACCACATCCATCTTCCCGATGTCGAAGCCGAGCTCCTTGATGGGTATCTCGTACATGTATGTGAGCAGGTTCCCGAGCGGGCGCAGCTTCTGCGGCGTGAGCTGCTTGAGGCCGGCGTGCAGCAGCCGCCGCGCCGCCTTGTGGTACACCGTGCCAGCCTTGTTGTACTTCATGGCGTTGTTGCACATCAGTTTGAAGTCGCTCTGGGGTCAGAAACATGGTTTCCATGAATTGTATCAAGCTTGTTTCGGTTTGGGTTAGATCTGTAACCTTGTGTTGTGGGCAGTTATTGAAATAGCGTGACTATCACAATATTTAGTCTCAGTCAATTTGATTATGTATACTTGTGAGAAGTCTGCTTCGTTACTTTGCATAGTAGTTTAATAAATGCCAAGATACCTATCTTTGTACCAGTTCATGTTACCCAGATGAGTTCAATAGCAACAATGATAAAAGTACTTACAATAAAACAGTTGAGTGATTTGTATTCATTGTCATCAATCTTCTGCTTCATAGTGGAGAAGTCCATGGGCCGCCTGATAATGTCCGAGTATCCCGGAGCAAAGTTATCATTCACCGGCCAAGCAAAGAACTGGTTGGGATCCCGCTTTTCCAGGTTTCGGAGGAGCTGTTCCAGGAGACGCGAGAGAGGACGCCGCTTTTGACTCGCCTGGGGAAATATATCAATTAAGCAAAAAGAGTTGCCTTTTTTAAGCTTGATGTGATGATTATGTTGAGTAAGTAACTCCTTTATGGCATATAAGGTACTCAATCAATTTGATCTATAGAGAGTTGGAGCAGTAATATAGAATATGTGTATGAAGTTGATTGAAGCATGCAGTAGTAAGATTTGTTAATAACATCTCTTTGATAATATGAGATGTTTAAAATTTCCACGTGAGCATAAAATGATGCCTGAATGTGAACACCCAAGTACTAATGTGCAGTGTTATCTATATTTAGGAGGTGATGTCTATTTAAGATATTTTCAATAGTGTTCTAGTGCAAACTGAGACCAAGCAAAAAATTTAATAATTGTGCTACAAACTTTTAATAGTGTTATGTGCTTTTGTGAGTTAAATATACTACAATATGTGATTTATGAATGTGATATGAAAAATAAAATGCATTTTTCTTGCTTATATCATGTATCTAGTAAATGAATGTGTGTATAGAAGGCATCAGTTACCTTAAGCACACAAGTGCGAGGTTCTCTGTGTGAGGCAGGAGAGTTAGGTGCGGGGCTGAGCCGACGGAGCAGCTTCTTTGCCAAACCCTCGTCTTCTGAATCATCATCATCTGACAGTTTTATCTGGAACAATCCATTTCAACTGCTGACAGAATTTCCACATGTTTGGAATCTCTATATTTATTGAACTAATTCTAAATTAACATAAAAAGCACATACCACATTATTTTTTGGAAAATATCACAATTATTGGGAAGATCTACATCACAGTTTGCACTAAACTATTACATTTTTACAATAATGACAACATCTAGCATCTTGGGGCCCTTTTTATATTCCTAATTATAAAATTTACTCAGCATACTTAACCTGAATGTTGAACTTATAAAAGAAAGTTTGTGTTTACATCACTATAGTGTACATAAAGGACAAGATTGGTGTATTTTAAACATTAAACCTAAGATACTTTAGATTTAGGTACTCGGCATTCAATCGAATACTTACTCTACGTTAAAACATGCAAGTAAATATCGATCCTCACCATGTCAATTTCACGACGTCTTCTTTTTCTCTTTTCCTTCTTGGGTTTATAATCATCTCGATGATCGTCATTGGCTGAGTTTTCTAGATCACTTGCTTCCAACTCTTCCTCTGAAATACAAATATGTTTTTAAGTAAACAATTACTTAAAATAGTTTAATCGGCATCAAATAACGGCGTATACTCACTACAGCTTAATTTTTCTAAGTCATCCATTTGTGGACGGTAATATAATAATAAATAAATAATACTAAATTTAAATTTGTTTTTAACTAACGAACTGATTCGTTAAAATCAGTATTTTTACCAATAAATCATTATAAAACTTAATTTACACAAACTCTACAACAGACCCCAAGCCAAGCTGTATCCTGATTTGACAGTAGCGTTCCATCGACTTTTTAACAGTATTCAACTGATAAGGACAGCTACATAGTACATTGCTTAAGATAGACAGAGCTCTAAGATAAATGACAGTAGGCAAATAATTACTTTTACGTAATCTGGAACGTGGTGCATTACGTTTCATTTCACGTTATTATATTTTTTTGTTTTAGTTAATTCAGTTAATATGCCTCTTGATCTATATATCTATTATGTGGAGACTGTTTTGGATTGTGAAGGTTTTTTTATCCCTTCCTCCTTAATAGTTTTAAATGGCTCTGAACCACTACGTTAGGGTTCGATTCTCACCCAGGCCAAATGTTAGTGTAATGGGCACAATCATTAATTAAATTTTGTCTTGGTGCTATTTTTCTATATTATGAATGTATTTAGAGTATATATATAAGTATTGAATTATTACCATAGCACAAGGTTTGCTAAGTTAAAGACTAGATGGCGTTATGTGAATGTTGTGGATTGAGGAATATTACATTACACGCAAGAATTGAAGCTCATTGTTGTACTCCTTATTGCTAGCTCGACCGGAAAATATTAAAACTTATTAATAATTAATTACATGAATAAAAGAGCAAGAATAACATTTCTGTATCATGGTATGGATTAGGGTGTTACGAAAGCGAGTAGGTATATATACCCATATACCCTTGTTATATCAAATGTTATGTACCTAAACTGTTTAATAGATAAATAATAGGTATGTACCCTTTGTTTTTCATTCTAATAAACATCGACACCTGTCTACACTGGCTTCGAAGCCAAAACTGATGACTTCCAAGTCCTACTGAATTCTAAATTTATAGGAAACTTGATATTAGATCAATTTGGAAAAATCAAAGCGGAAATTCTGTAGCTTCTTAAGATGAACCAGTTTGGAAACGTGCAGAAATTTAAAGAACAAAACTGGAAGTTCGTAGCAATTAGAATTTCAACAAGTTTGATGATTGCGGATTTAATTCGGGCAATCAACGTCAAAAATCAAATGACGTAACGTCTATCTTTTCGGAATGTGAGCCTCCGACAAAGACGATAAACCATGTAGGTATGGCAAAATCTTTCCCTTTAAAATTCATATATCATTGAGCATTTTAAACGAAAACTTTTCTAAGAACCAGTATAAATTTCATCCTCGCACAATTTTCTCTAATTTTCAATTAACTGTACTTCATTTGGCAGATTTGTGACTTGCAGATATTTACTTACGTAGTTACATATCTAGATAGGCAGGTAACACATTGTAACAGTAACCCTAAACATGGTCGGCTGGCAGTCGCCGCGCTCCAAATGCTTCGCCCATGCATGAATAAGACGCAGTTTTAATATTACTCTGTTTTGCGCACTCTGTCGGCACTACTTAGCATTTAGAACAGATTCATTTGCATGAGACATTCAACAAGAATTATTAAAGATGTGAGTGTATGGACTACCTAGCATACTGCATGGATAGCTTCATGTAACGTCCATAGAGAGATATTTCAAAATAGTTATGTAGTAGGTACCTACTTATTTATATGCCCAGATAGATAATTTTTTTTTGAGTAGGTACCTTTTACATAAGTGGGTGCTGACAACAGTTTTATTTCCGACATGGTTTTACGACAGTTTTGCTTATTTCCGTGGTGTCATTGTAATATTGTCATTTTATTACGTCGAAAGTAATTTGATAAGTTACACTATTATTTAAGGGGAAAGTATTCAATTGACACCGCTAATTAGTAACGTTAAAAATGTTCTAATTGCTGAGACCCCTGATTGAAGCGGGTTCATGTTCTCTTAGAAACCTCGTATGAACCAGATTCCCAAGATTGTTTATAAGAACATTATGTTTGTTCAATGGTTCAAATTTGTATATCTACTTATGGTTTTTATTAGAGATGCGCCGAATAGTGGTTTCACCGAATAACCGAATGCCGAATACTATTCGGTTTAAAGTTTACCGAACCGAATATTCGGCCGAACTATTCGGTTCAAAATTTTATTACAATATTTTATTTTAATTTATTAGTAAACAGGTTTCAACATGTCCTTACTTGCCGCCCGCAAGATCAAACATTAAAAAAATATATTATTTTTTTAATTTTAACTGTTTAGTTTCAGAAATAAATATTACTAGCTTTTCGCCCACGGCTTCGCCCGCGTCGAGGTCGGTTATATCGCGTTTCCAAGAGAACTCTTCAAAAGTCCGGAATAAAAACTATCCTATGTTCTTTCTCAAGGTCAACTCTATCTCTGTACCAAATTTCATTAAAATCAGTTCAGTGGTTTAGACGTGAAAGCGTAACAGACAGACTAACAGAGTTACTTTCGCATTTAATATTATAGTAGGGATTATTATCTAGTTCTATGGTTGAAATATTTTGTTTGGAGGTCTAAAAGTATAATTTATGATTAAAGACTGATTAAAGCGTTTTTAAAATTAAAATAAATATGTTGATTTTTGGTTAAAAATAAACACTGAGTTAAATTTTAATTGCTCATAGTATTTCGTAGACTTATAACAGAATAAGTTATATCTTTTAGTTCTACATCGGGAAATGTGGCAGAAAAAAAAAGAACCGAATATATTCGGCACCAAACCGAATAATTCGGCCGAATACGAATAGTGAAAAAATTGCCGAATACGCCGAATACCGAATACCGAATAGTTATTCGGCGCATCTCTAGTTTTTATAAACTTTTATATTATATTAAACTAGCTATTGCCCGCGACTTCGTCCCCGTGGGTAGAAGATAAATATATATTATGATTTATACCCGCCCTGTTTTTTCACATTTTCCATTGTATCTTCGCTCCTATTAGTCGCAACGTGATGGTTTATAGCCTAAAGCCTTCCTCGATGAATGGTCTATTCAACACAAAAATAATTTTTCAATTTGGACCAGTAGTTCCAGAGATTAGCGCATTCAAACAAACAAACAAACTCTTCAGCTTTATATATTAGTATATATAGATTAGGGATCTTAAAATCATTTCAGTCAATTCCAGAATAACTGACAAGTAGACTCAGAACAAGACAAGTATTCGTGGGTCATGAAGCACCTATTCTACGCGTGGTTTGAACTCGCGACACGTCGCGAACAATGGGTTTGGTGTGGTGAGCTCAACCACTCGGCTATCCGTGCTGTCATTAGCGTTTCACCCCTGAAAACAAAATAAAAAAGGCTAATTAAATATTATTTGATATTACGTGGATGACAACAAACAGTTATCTCACTAGATGTAACTAATACTCGTAGGTACCTAGCCATCATTGAATAATTTTTGTTTGTCCTATCGGGTCTTGTGTAACCGGCACTTCTAGAATAAGTAAAAGTTGTCTTCAAGTAAACGTCAAGCCCATGTCAAGATAATTGATCTTCTCATGTCATTGCGCAATTTGTATGTCTAGTAGTAGTTAGGTATGTACGTATATATTATTAGAAAATATTTCATCCATCGTCCTTCTTCGGTTTAATAAACAGATTATTTGATGTGATACGTTTGCTTAGGTACTTCAAACAATATTCAGGCAGTAGGGATATTTTATAAATAACCCTGTATAGAAAAGGCAAAAGCAAATTAAGCAAAGTTGTTACTTTTTTTAATGAATCCTTGTTTAGATTTTGTGGCTATGTGTAATGTTATAACATTTGAAGGATGAATTAAACATCGCCATGTCTAATGGGGTCCTTAATTGTGGCAAAGAAATCACTCGACAAAAAATGCGTGTTCGAAATGATAGAACCTATACAAACGTATCAAATTGCTTAACTTCAAACATAGCTGCTAACTTCCAATGAAAAAGTATTTAGTTAGGTCAGTATGTAACTTAATTACCATATTAATTTCTCAGTATAGCGATAAGTGTACGATTGTCGCGAGGAATGTGAAGCACCAGCACGCGGTCATGTGATCAACTCGCAACATTGTGTCAGCTTACAGTTTAGCGTCCACACTGCAATGTTACGACGATATCCACTCCTGGTTATTACAATACTTTGGAGAATCGGAGAGGTAATGCTTCATTGAAAAATGACACGAAACGATAAAGACTTAGGTACTTTGTACTTTCAACGGTTGTTTGTATATACATGAGCAACGAAGGTCCTGCATGACTATGTAGAAACTATAGAGTTTGGTCGCACTCGCTACTCTGAGTGTTTCATACAAAAATACTGTAAAAAGCTAAATTTGCGAAAAAAGCCCTGTTCAATCACATCTGTTGCCAAAACGTAATTTTCAGTATTTGCCGTTAAATAAAATGAAAGGAAAACACATATGTATATGATCTTTGATAATTTCAAACGTCTATACATTTACTTTATCAACTTAATCAACTGTCTAGCTATTACGGTTCATGAGATATAGCCACGTGACTGACGAACAGACAGCGGACCTCCATAGCATTTACTTATTTCCTTTTAGGTACTTAAATCTAAAAGACAAGTAAGGAATATAAATATAAGCTATTCTTTAGACTTTTTATACAAACAACCGTATTTTTGGAAATTATTTATTTATCTAATATCCCTTACAGCTAACAAGTCTGGCTGCATACTTACAACGACAGCTCTGACATTACCATTCGAGAAACAGGCGTGATTATAAATGTCAGGCGTTAGTCGAACAATCAGGCCGATAATAAACATTACAAGTGGCTTATGTTTGATATGTAACGTTTAATAATTACTGTTTGCAGTAGATTACAAGTTGCGGAACTCCGCACCGACCGCTTGTTATTGATGCACTGTCAGCATTATAATTACTGGGCGAAATATGAGGTAGGTTATAGGTACTCTACTAGCGTAATATTTAGCACGGTCTTTGTAGAAAAAATGTATGTAATAAAAATAGTTATCAGTCGACAGTCGCTGAAGGGCTTTCGAGGTTTCTGCCGCAAAGCTTACTTTATCCTTGCTTCGCGGGGGTTTACGTTAAACGACACGTACACCCAGACTCAGAAGCTTGTGCTACACTCAAATCGAACCCGCTATACGTCACACGCGAGGAGGCGAGGTGTTTGGCGACGTGACTTCAACCACTCGGCTGTCCGTGCAGTCCATGCTATTGGTTTCATGAGTATTATGTCATTCGATGAATTTCTAGCATCGTTAACCTTCTCGTGACTCATTGTCTTTACAACCTTCACCCAAACCTATCCCTACTATAAAACAACAATATCTAATAGAATTACAAGTATAGCAAATAACATAACAAATCTAACACTATATAGTTTAATTTATAAGAATCGTGAATCGCGTATTTATAAGCGGGCTGCGCCGGCGCAGGTGCGCGGCACGAGATGATCGATACAGCGTTGCTATCGCTTTCGGCAGCGCCCGCGCAACCACCGCCGACAATTAATTTAGAAGCAGCATTTGTTCGATGATAACACAGGTACAGTGTGTTGTTTGTTGCCTAGAGACGTGTCTATAATGAAAGTCTTCCATCTATCTTGTTGAGTTTCCTATCATCATGCATCCGATGCAGAAAAATATATTTTGTTGAACTTCTTAGTTAGCTTTTTCCTGTTGTTCCTGGTACTGGGTGGAATTTAGTGTAATGGGTGCAAACTCTTTGAAACTAAGAACGGTCTGGTAGAGCAGAAAAACCTACAGTCAAGCTGGATAAATGTCAGATAATTATTTTTTTATTTTAGGGCGGAAAAAAATACAAGTGGATTTTTCGTGCTTAATAAGGTTTATCATTCGTAAACCAACAAGGAACTCAGTTACAGTTAGATTGTACAACGAAGACAACTCTATGTTATTATACTTCCCTTCCATGGATAGCAAGTATTCAGCTTTCCCACAAAGAATTTGGTCATCATGAACGAGGCCTAACCAAAAATTCAGTTTGTTCAGTTGGTATTGCATCCTTCCGTGTGATCGGCTAATTAAATTGGCCGCAGCTGGCCGGCTAATGGAAAATCGCGGCTAATAAATCTTAAGTCGCGTCGAGTTCCACCCACCGCGTTAGATACACGTCAGATGCGCGTGCGCACTGCTGAACGCGCAGTCATTAACCAGAGATAGCTCAAATTCATTGTTACACCTCATGCTAGGAAATTGCTTGTCTGATCACTGATTGTTTATGGTTCGAAAGGTTTTATTTTGAATCTTTAGTTTCGTTTTGTTTCAATAGATGTCGCGTACCGGAATCGTTTCCAACGTGAGCAAGAACATTAGCCTGAGACATTCATCTCAATACTCCTCAACATTCTTGCATATTGTTATGTAGACAGTCTCATCAATGTTGACAATAACAAATAAATAGTTACTGATTAATATTATATTAATTGTGTTTACATTGCTCTACAATGATTCTACTCGATTATTATAAGCTGACTCTCCACTGGAAGAGTAAATAATTGTATTGTTTGTAATACAACGGAATTTCTAGTGAAACTGTTTTTATTATGATAAACAGTTAATACAAGTTAGCTATCTTCAGTCTTAAGATGTTCATAGGTAATACAAATGATTCTTTATCCTGGCCGTAACTAAAACTATTGTTTTAAAGAGTCATGAATGAGGTCAGTTGACTGTTCAAAATCCAAGTAAAAAGTATTTAAACAATACGTCAGTATTTACACTTAATAAGTTTTGTGACTGATTTAAACTTACATAACTAATTTGTATACATACACGATACTGATGAGTTTATTTTCATACAAATGCTTACTTGTTTACTTTCTCGTATGAGAAAAAATATCTCGACTATGTAAAAAATTCGATTGGGACCCGTGGTGCCAATTAGCACTGCCGATGAAATGTGTGATGGTGTGATGAACAATGAGCATCCGCGACACTCCCGCGCAGATCGCCGATAATGCGGCGGCGGGCGGCGGGCGGCGGCGCGGGCGCAGCGTAACTTAGCGCTCACACCGCCCGGCGCGCGCGCACACGGAATTTCACCTTTCATTAACGCTTGCGCATTCGACCACACAACATACTCAATTTGCGCCCCAACTTTTCTTTACAAACGCAATGTCAATTCTTAGGATTGTATCCAGTGTTATTTGGCTGATGGTGCGAGCGTGCGAAACTCATAAAATATTCACTTGTCTCGAATTGAATGGAGACGTCAATCCTCAGATAGTATTATGATACGAACTACAATAATATAAGATCAGCCACCTGACCCGGCTTAATCTCTTGCTAATTGCATTCTGTAACGTCGGCAGAGTGCAGCGCTAATGGCAGCAGTTTTATTTTACAAAAATGTTTACATTGTGAAAGTTTGAATGGATATTGTTCATGATTTGAGAAAGAAGATTGCCATAGAAACGGAAAGATGTGGTTTTGCATGATACATAGATAATTAGATATAGATACAATTATAAACATATTGGTATTTGGAATTGTATCGCATTGCGTATTGCAAAAAAAAAAAACAAATAAAACGGACTCTACTTACTAATAGTAGAGTTCGAGCTTATTATTAAGAAGCGCCGAAGAAGCAAATTCTTTATCTAAATCTTAATTTTTAGAAGTTGTTATTCTGACATGGTTGGATACAGACACACTTTACATCTCATTTCGGATCATCTTTAATAGCCTAACATCGATCCTCACGAGTCAAGAGGAATTGACCACATATTAAGAACCACATATTAACAAGGTACAATTAATAGTACTATATAGTGTACGTGATGAAGTATGTAGTCCAAATACGTGACGGTAGTCCATTTATTTTAGGTCATTGTGTTATCAAGGGTCATGTTTAGTAACGGAGGCCATAAAATGGGCAGTTGTCGAAACATTATGAGTGTTATAGTCCCTGCAACTATTGCCAAATATGAGTGTTCGGAATCAACAATTACATTGTCTTGTAATGGCTCTTACGTTTTCCCATTATGCAGTAAGCGTTACCAAATCAGAAACAATTTAAATATCTACCAAAATCTCCTTGCTTGAGATAACAATCGAAAAGAAATTTCAAGATTTCAGTTGGATACAATAAGTGGATATTTAAGATCGATTTAAAAGATATAACGAACAAGATGTAAACAAAATAAGTATCTAGTATTATTCCTGTGACTCTTGCACATGTATAAGGAAGTAGGTGCATATAATTTACTAGAATCGACAAACAAGCGAGTAATCATGCTCACAATAATATTGTTGACATGAAAACACTGAATAACTTTTATCAGTCACTGAAGAAAACACATTGAACTTCAATCTCGCGTCCGCACTGTTGCGAAAACACTGACTTGGATTTACTTTAGAACACAATCAGTGACTTTACGTCAGGATCCTAATTGGCGCCACAATCTGAACCAGTAAATGATACAAAAATGACTGAATGAATGCTTGCAACACAGCTTCAAAATTAAAGAGCACTAAGTATACCACCTTCTAGTCCACAATCTAGCCGAGCTCCGGCGTTGTATCAAATCCGTCCTAAGGATCGCGAGTGCGCTGCATCCCCGCACATGCCAGCCCCGAGCCCCCGACGCTACATTCTCCACATTCCAAGCTCCTTTAACTATATAATTCGGCCGTTTACGCGAACACCAGATAATCTGGCCCTTTGTTCAGGGCCCTTCATAAACATAATTGTGGAGGCACGTCGAGTTATGGATGTAGGAGAAAAATTCTACGGCCCCTGCCTTGAGGAATTCTCCTCATTTTGTTAGAGATAGGAGGATATATGTGTTGACTAGGCTACGTCGGATTTAATGTGACGGTTTTGATGTTTCATGATGATAGTCAAATGACTATGCTTTCATGAGTTGTGTTATTACGTGACGGATTTTTAACTTGACAAAATAAAAATTGTATCATGAATTGTATTTGCATTTTTAGCAAAAATCGTACAATTCCTGCTGTTGCTGTTCTCGCGTAATACATCAACCAATTATATCTAATTCTGTTAATTCACTCTACACATAACACCATTAAAGTTGTTTAATTAAATACCTATAAACTTATAACAGGAACTATCGCATACGTTCATGCATATTGATTGATCGATAACAGTTACGTTTGATTTGCCGTAGTGCTGTAACGTTAGCAGTATGGTGTAACTAGTGATGGTAATATGCGGGTCGTGCACCACTGAAATGTTTGCAGGTATATACTGAAGGACCACCAGCTAGTAAATGACAGTTTTAGTTGTGGCGAGTTTCGTGACTTGGACTTTTTCGGTCGGTAACGTCCGGAGCAATGCTTAGAGGGATTGGACATTTCTAAGTCATAAATAATGTTATAATGAAAATAAATAATTGTCAAACGCATGCAGGTGATACATAATGCGTTTCTATTGACTCTAACGATTGTCGAAATGACTCTCGACCATACGAGGCAAACTATCATGATATCTATCTACATGCCACAGGTAACTTTATCTTAATAGACTCACAAGTCATATGAACTCAATCTAAGGTACTAAAGTGGACATAATGGTTTTAAAAATTCATTAGATAACGAGAGAGATTATGAGATTAATCTTCATTTACTTGGACATTTTGTAACAGTCGAGGATTAGCTACACAGATATATATGGAGCATCGCGTCCTAATCCAAACAACGCAGTACCTACTTATTTTAATAGTTTTTTACCAATGTTTATGTAAAGAACCTTAAATTACTAAAGAAGACCTCTCGCATTACATTATACGCCTCAAGCTTTTCATTAAGTAGAACGGTTGTATCGATGATCTCTGGACATTTATCAAGAAACCGAGAAGACCTCGTTGTGTCAAGCTGTCAGCCGACAGATCCATAAAGGATATTTTATTTTTATTAGCCGGACAATCTTACCTTGCCCTGTATTTAGACAGCCAGCGACAGATCGGCTATCTTCTACGTGGGTGTCTGCTGACAGGCTATAGGGCTGACAACGTGGAGAATTGTAACGAAGTTCTTGTAAATGTTTTTGTACTATGGGCCGTGTTTCTGGCAATGGGTTGTGTAACAAAACTATAATACAGTTATCCATCTGTATAGGCTAAAAAACGAATATTGTAATTCTTATTTTGTATTTCTCAAAAATTATTTCATTCTTTCAATCAAATTCTTTCATCATTTATGCTTTGCACTGTGTCGAAATTCTGTATTTTGACCTTAAATGGCAATATGATAGTCAATTACCCTGGAGTTATGTGCCAAAATGTTAACATTTGTTGTTACCAGCCCTAGCCCAGCATATCTCGCGGAAACAGCTAGCGGTGACGCAATCGACTCTTGCGCCGATGTTATAATACCGATCACTTTTGTCTTGCCAATTAACAGTGTCCGATTGGGGGCAGATGGTCGTGATGCGAGATGTGGCAGCAGAAAATAACGGTGTAGGGTGATAAATAGACATTACTTGTCCGTCATAAGGAAAGGATTTCAGGGCTAAAGTTACAGTACTTTGGTAAATAGAACAGAAATAAATAGGGGATACTGTATTTGAATATTCATTTTCAGTCTGAGTCGCTCCGGCATTTACGTGGCCTAAAATTTTGCTTTATTATAATTATGGTACCAGGGGTATACGAAAAAAGCTCTTTAAGTGGCAAAAACTAAGAACGATGCACATTCTGCTAGCTCATCCCATTATGTACGTATTAGCTTTATGAGGTTTCTCCTTATGTCGCACAATTTTAAGTTTTCAAACTTTCTAATATATATCTATAAACCATTCTTTACAAATTAACATGATTTTCCCGTAAATTTAGGCTCAAAAGATTACAACTGACTGAGCCTTGATTAAAGGCACTTGTCGGTCCAAAATGTATATTTATAGCTGAGGATAATTGCTTAAACCTTAAATATGACGTGAGAAATACAAATCCGATTACTGAATCCAGGATTACTTCTAAATGCATTAATGAGAGGGACGGAATAACTTAAACCTATAAATTTAGTTTTTTGGAATTCCCTTAGAAATGTAAGAAGATACGTACATTTATGTAAGTATGGGATCTATGGAAGTAGATAAAAAAATTGTGATGATGTGATAAACGATTCGGTTCAAGGTATAAAAACAAAAAAGTTTTTAATGGCTGTGATTAATGCATGTCTTTGGATTGAACTCTTTACGACGCTTAATGGTTTTATGACGGGATTTGTCAAAGACGTTAATAGCGTGGCCATCGCGTTGAGATAAAAATGAAATTGAAAGAAAAAAAGATCTTAGTCCATTCTTTGACGTGATTCCTTTTTATTAAAATTTCTCAAAGTTTTTTCGATACTAAACTAAAAACTAAGTAACCATTTAACTTTTTTATGATAGTCAAAACTGTTCAAAATTCATGAAAATAACTAAATGTAACTTAGAGTTTAATACAAAGCCACAAAATTACTCATCTATTTTAATATCAGGTGCTGTTACTGTAAATAGGACGTTTTCATCTGACTCAGGCAATGAACCTCGTCCCACGCGCTGCACTACCCTAAATATCATTATCGTACAGAATTTATGAAGTAAGTGGTACAAAGTTGCTTATCTGAAATGTAATGCGATGCAAATGTTATTTACATCTTGATAACTGGGTTTAGTAACCCTGCGCTAAACATTAGGCTATCAGGGAATAGTACTTACTCGATTACTTTCTAACTTAGGGTTTAGGAAAATTTGCTTGCACCAAAATTTGGCACTTAAAGGGCATAAACTTATAGTGTTTAGGTATTACAAACATATCTGCCCGTCCCACTGTCCTTATGCACTCTCTTTTCAGAATGTCTACCACTATCTTTGCTAGCATTCAGTGTTCTACTTGCTACCTTGAGGTAGCAAGTAGAACACTGAAAGACGCCTTTTACAAGTGATTATTCTCGTATACTGCCTTGATTGTAGCCAGAGTGCAGATCACATCAACACTTTTACAAAGAGGGTAATGAAACCATCATTGTGTACAGCATTATTTATGTAATTCCAAGAACACGTGTTTTCTCCCTTAAAACAGCAATTTCTCGTTAACAAGAACCTCTCAATCTACAAATCTAAACACCGGATCCATCTGCAAGTCGAGTCCTTCTACTTTCTCCGTAGAGCGAGCATCCTTGATGACGTCACCTAATTTCTCCGGGCGTTTCTTCGGCCTTGATGCGAGATGCACGTGGCGGCCAGGATCCGCAGACGTTTCCCCTTGCTTGGTATGCTGGGCGGCGCTCAAGGCCAGGCGGTGCTGTGCGACGCATATTGATCGCGGTATAAGGAGTTTGTTTGATGTCAAATGTCAAATGATTGTAGGCTTGTTAGATCTTGGATCTTTTGATATTAAGTTTAACAAGTCAAACAGATGATGTATGAAAGGCAAAAGTTTGATTGCGTTAGCTTTAAAGATTGTATTTGTATGGTAAAAATGTATGGCAGTAAAAAGTATATCAAAAACCATTTATTGCAATATATTTTTAACTACAAACAGATTATTTAAAAAAATATATGTTTATGCAGATTCTGTACAAAATATTATAGCATATTTCAACCTGTAACCTTTTAAAATGTAAATACGTATTCAATCCATTCACAGTGCCCTGGTACTCTGCTACCTTCGTAACTTTAATTTCTACCAAGAATCGACCACATTAATACGAATGTAGGAACAAGTTGCTCGTGGAATGCGCAGGCGTAACTGACCTTTTGAAGCGGAGTGCCGACTGCAACACAATCGGCGATTACCGGAACACTTCTGCAGAAGTATGAACATGTGTAATCACCGTGATTATGAACCTGGTGATTGGCAGTCCACAAGGCAACCGTGACATGCGAAAATCAACCTTAAGTCCACGAATGAACGCTTTAGTTTGAATTGTGTGTCAAATGTTTTAGTACTCGTATTAATACAGTGATTTTAAACAGTTATGATAATATAGGAAGGTTAGTGTTGTTATAATTAGGTACGGCATAAATCTGGCTTGTTAGCGTTCCTTGTTTTGTTATTATGATTCGATATTAAGGTGTCAAGAGGTAGTTAGAAATATTATGGGCTAGTTACATGTCTGGTGATACACAGAAAAGGCGGGTTGGTATTCAAATATGTGTGAAATAAGTTACATTCGAGACGAATCAGGAGTTAGCATTCATGCTATAGACGCGGTGTAAGAAATTATATTCTTAGTAAATATATAATTCTATATTAGCAGTGTCAGTCACTTAAAGCAAATATGGCTGATATATGCAACAATCATGTAACCTAAGACTGTTGAGTTTGTTAGTATTTGGTAGTTTCGAAAGCTTGGGCTGATTGGGCATGTAAATATTTTAAGCTGCTTTTATTTTAAGTAACTGAGATCGACAGTATCGGATCATCACAGCTATCTGGATAACAGTTAATGAAAATTTTAATCAGATCTGAAGAGATTGATATCTTTCAACCACGACCTTATTCTCAACCAAAAGCCTCATAAACTTGATAACCATCTGTCGATACCGTTCGTTCTGGCACCTGACAGTACCCGTCCCTTGAGATGACCAGATCAATAGCTGTCGACCATAACCTAGGCTCACTCGGGAACGTGCGGCACTTTCCCTGCGATCGACAGCGACCAGATAACATCTCCCATCTTCATTGATAACTGGCTGCGGCATAGAGAAGGTGACGCAGATGTGTGGGTAGGCAGAAATAGATTGTAGGTATTTACGAGTAAAATGATAAACCTACTTTAGGTGCATGTATTTTTTAAACATGTCTGTATACTACTTAATTACATTACAACGCCATTACCAGTAGGGAGGTAGCATTTGAGTGTTTAGATATTTGGTAACCCTAATTTGGTGATGGTTAAAGGCCATAAAACAGACCTATTTGTTTATCACCGGCTTTTATGTCAAAAACAGTTTTTACATTCGAAATTTTCAATAATCGTCATCAAACTAATCCAGTAAAATCTCAATACTTAGCAGTATACAGCCAAACTTTATACAAGTCCGATCTACGTTATAATCTTTGCGCAGTAAACCGCGACCGCTTTCCACGCTGTGCGCTGCGCTCGCGCCGGCCGACATAACGGCGCGACTGCCGACGACGCGCGCACGTACTTCGACGCTGCGCCCGCGACGCGACGTGAGTGAAACACGCGTGTGAACACATACTTACGATTCTGTGACTGTGCCTGTGTTATCTCCCAGATTTCTGATCATAAAGGTTATAACTAATTAGTGCCTGTACAGTAAGCAGCTATTATTAATACAAAGGTAAGCTTTTACAATTTCGCGTGCTATTTGAAATGATTCCGCGTCTTTGATGCTGCAGGAATTGTTCTGCGGAATGTTATTAAGTATTATTGACTTTCTAATTGTGTTTAAATATGTTGATTTATACATTTTCTGAATTATTCACAACGCGTTAACATAGCCCCGTTTTGTTTTCTATTTTGCTTAGATAGTAAATGCAAAAATTAAATTTTAATAATTTCTCCAGACGTTACGTCTGCCTATTTCAAGTTTAAATATTCAAGTCGTTGTATATTTATAATGCTTTATATTTTGATGGTCGCAGTTAGCGCTACCAATATTCGTATGTCTACCCGCATTTGGACATAGCAAGGTCGACTTTTAATGGGTAAAAGTTGTTTTATATACTCAATTTGTTACAACATAGCCCAACTGCTTAGCAATGCATAATTTCAGAAGAGACTCGTTATAGTTTTTTCAGGACTAAATGATCGGTAAATCTATCTATCAGCAATTATAACATCCTACCAAAATATATAAACGATTCAAAATCTAAGCTGATGTTGTCATGTTTTTCTATCTCGGTAGTCTATGCAAATAGGTTATGTACCTAAGAAAATATACTTTACACATAAGTGACCATTCAAATTTTTTCTAACCTCAAACCGAATTTGTTTACCTTTATGTATTTTTGGCTTTAATATTTCCATAGTTTTCGCCATTGTTCCCACTTTTACCACATTTTATAATCACAACACAAAGATCACAACTTGAAAATCTCTAACACCTCATTGTATTCTCGTCGAAATCTGTCAAACGACAATATTAGCAGAACCAGTAGAGATCGGAGTGGCGCACCTGTGGATGTAGGCTAATGCCGTAAGATGCGCTAAATTATATTAATATTAACTTCTTTTATGTTCATCGCCGGTTTATGAACGACCGTGAATTTCTTCCGCTAGCTTCATTTAAGGTTAGGTTTAAGTTATTTTTCAACTAAGATAACTCTGTGAAGATATATCGCAATATGTGTATTTTACTTTTATATGTTATGCAATCAGCGGCTCGTTACAAGTTTTCGTTGATGGTGAAAGCGATAAAGAAAGGTATGATGACAAATGACAATAGTTTTATGAGAATTTTGATTAGCTGTTTCGCAATGATAGCGAAAAATTCAATTTACGTAATTGCCACAGATACTTATAATGCCAGTGATTTACGAAAAATAGTCTAACGTATTAATTATGTTATCTAGGGACAAAGCCACAATGGGTTTAAAATAAAAATGAAAAATCAACTAAATAAGTTGTAGGAACCTAGTTTTAATAAAAATCATATTTGATTAATTCACTATTCATACTCTGACGTCACTAATTACTATCAATCTTTTTAAATATTTGCGTTATTGTCAAATATACGTCTCACTTAACAGTTTAATCAATGAATTATTTATAAATGTAATATGTCCTGTGTATCACAGCTAAAACAACAAGTATATTATGAAGGAGGCACGTTACTCGCGTTAATTATATTCTGTATAATATTACTAAACTGTACCTCAACCTTGATACATTAATGAAACATTTGCGTGGCTTTAGATTTATTATTTACTCATACTTGTTGGTGTAGTTGTAATGTTAATTATTAAACTAAGTAATTATGGAGACGTCTGGGTTATTCGGGTTCTACGAAAATCACAAAAAATAAGTAATTAATTTGACTAACTGTCGATTTCTGAAACACTTTCCAATTTAAACTATTTTTATTGACCATAAAACTGATGAAGGTCGGGTACGATTATATTATTAAGTACGATTTAATAAATGCAACATTTATAATTAACTATTTACCCGATAACCAGCTAGTTCCTTCGACAACAAACTATCAATTTATTAGTGTGATTACTACAATGTTGCTTCTGTATTTAAGTAGACTGGTATCAACGTAAAAATGTTTTTTCTCTCACCGCCCGCTTTCCACGCTCCATAAGCTCTGAAACATTGGCAATTACATACAATTAGTACATAAGCTGTGTCTACACTTGATTCCCTACTTCTCTGCGATTGGCGAAGATATCTTAATTAGAGAAAGCGGACTTAATTAATACGATTATCTTGTTTGATACGATGTTGTTTTATTAATTACGAAACTTGTCAACAAGAACAATATTACGTTACGTTAGCGAACTCTTTGTTTTTTTATACTCTTTGAATTTTATTATAAAATTATAAACGGCCGAAACAAAGACTGATAGGTGACAGTTCTCTTTCTGGCAGAATAATATTATTACAAAAATATTAATAATTATTATTAAAGTACTATTTCATATCAAACCCTTTTTGAATTCGAACCGCTAGATTTTCTATTACCGCAAAATATACGGCTTACAAATTAGCCATAAAGAGCCTATTAAATAAGAATTCAAAACCTTGGTTACTCGACGTTAGAATGGAAATAATGCCTAATAGAGAAATACATGTTTGGCATATTTCGTGAGGCAGTAATATCGATTTGCTGGTTACAACGAAAATTATTGCATGGATCTAAAACCTAGTACCTGCTGAGAAACTACAAAGATGCAACATTGATTTATAGTAGTAACTTAAGTTTTGCTGATTGAAACATTAACCAAAGAAATCTGAAAGTCCAAACATTTTTTCGAACACTTGATCAATGCACATTATTAACATTTCCTTCAAATATCATCATACACAGACACACCATTCTTCTATCGAAAAGATTCAGAACATTTTCAAGATCTATCAAAACCAAGTCTTACATTAGGCAACATGTTCAAGTACTCCAAACTCAGAACCGTCTACTGATTTGCTAATGAACCTCTATAACCTTTATTCCAATACTAAATGATTACTCAGAACGCTTAAATTCAGTAATTTATTCAAGAGACTACAGGATTGGTTAATTTCACCTCGTTTCTGGTTTCCCTGTGTAACGCGCAGGCGCTGCGGATAGGGAACCAGATAGTTAACGCAATACACAATATTTGTCGCAACGTCTAATACCAACCAGTTTGTTTACCAATATAGTATCCTCAACATAAATAAAAATAATATATGTTGGTATAAATAATTAAGCAGACTTCTTGGTGTGTTTGAAGTTCAAACGTCACAAAGAAATGATATTTTAAATTTCGATTGATTTCTATACTATTTCTTTGTATTTTAAGTATATTAATTGGTAAAAAGTGTGTTTTTATGTCAAAATACAAAGCCTCAAAAATTGCCCATGTATTGCCCAAATATGTTGCACCATTTTAAAATCGACAAAACGTTACATTAACATTCCGAACAAGTAAATTTATATAAGAATTAATGACAAACGAATACGGTACCCATCATTTCCTTATCACAATAGCAGCCTAAATAACTGGCCGTTACGTACCACTTATAGCGTACTAAAAACCAGCCAGTTCGCAATACCAGAAAACTTAATAGTACAAGGTAATACTCGATATTCGTCGATGTCGCAACACCGGCGAAGTGTGGACATATTTCGACCACGCTATGTCACAGAAGTTCCCTGTTAGGCTTAATAGTATTAGTTTACGAAACTAGATAAATTACCCGCGCTGATACGTCGGCCGAGCAATTACTATAACGATTGGCACACGACGCACGCTCATAATTTAATCGATTTAATACGGCGTTTTTGTTTAGAAACATGTTATTGGTGTAAATAAGTGTAATACTGGAACAGTATTTTTGTCATTATTGTGTGCTTACCTCTTATTTACTACCGATCTGAAAGAAAAGCGGAATCAGAAAAGTAATTGCTACCGTTGAGTCACTAACAAGAGACGAATTTAACGAGTGTCTGCCGCCAAAGTGAACAATATCACAAGTGTTACATCAAGAATACGCAAAAAATATGTATAATAGTAACAGCTCCCATATCCACACAAAATATGTAATCGACACAACAATAGGTTTTCGCGGTGTTCTTGTGTTCAGTAAAGTTTCTCGTGTAACAATGATAGACATTGTAACGACCATATTCTATAACAATATGACTTCTCATGCGCGTTGCACCCGTTTTTCTTTACTAAGAGGTCATTTTATACCTCATTGTTAAGATGGCTGTAATGTTTCGTTAAATCAAATTTTACGTTTGGCGATTGGGTTTCTCGACTGTTTTTCCTTATCAGTCATGTTAATAAATTAATTCATTATAACAGTACGCACATTTTCCATGAAGCTGTTTTCAGTTCTCTTAACACTCGCATGTAAAACTGTTAAACCTACGTAATGTAATACAACAGAACATAGAGATTTAACGACCTTGTTGACACGGTATTATTGACCGTTTTCATAAGAACAAAAGGTGCAGAAAACAATAACAGATATTGGCAACAGTTATTTGTGCAGCTGGTTCTAGTTACATCATACTTGTGTACTTGTGTAGTGCACAATGCGTGCTGCGTACTGCACAGATCTCGGGGACTGTGCAAAAAGTGTGGTGCGTTGGGTAACGCTAGTTCTCAGTACTCGCTGATATGTCGACGGGTAATTACTACATTGTTACGTAACAAGGATTATGATACTCCTTTTTTTGCGACTTACAGTTATATGTTCACGACATTATAAAAAGAACTACTAGCAGGACTGTGTATGTGCCAGTAGTAGAGGACGACAGCGAAATCTATTATGTTAGTGAATTAACTTAGAGTCGAAATAGATGCCATTTTCATTTATTATTTTGTTCAAATGTTTGATGGTGTTTTTTTCTTTGTTATAAACTAAACACAAATATCCGTGTTTTAATTTAAGCATAAAAAATATTTCTCTTGCAACAACCTCTATTGTAATGTTTAGGAAATACAGAACAATATTTAAATTATGCAGTAATTTGAAGAAAACGCGGAATCGTAAAACTGTTGTATAAAATATAATTTAAGTTGTAATTAGGGATTGTGAATCTTTTGTGTGGTACTTTATGGTGCTATTAATAATTACCCCGGGATAGTGAGTCACTCTCGATGCGATTTTCTAAATTATTTTTTTAACTACTAGTCAGTAATGCATTTATTACGTAATGGTTAGCTTAAAATTATATACAATGGTTTGTATTTATAAAAATAATAGTTGTTTATTCGCTTATAAGTAAAATTTTGGTGAAGTAAAAATACATATTAGAAATATAGCAAGTGAGACGTGAGGCATATTTCACTCCATTGTTGATTCTTATAATAAAGTAACTCTTTGGCATAGTATCTATCACTCAAACAATCACCACTTTAATATAGTACCCATAGGTAAATGGTAAAATACAATGGGCATTACAACTGTGTAGTAAAAGTTGCGTACACGCATGATAGCGTATGTGATCGTATGTAAACGGAGCGTGCGAAGGGATGACACGTGGGAACAATATTATGTAATTTACGTATAACATCCACTATGTAAAAATAAGCACAAAATTGTAGAACATATTATTTTAGTATAAAATACGAGTTATAT